>NC_135977.1:27384017-27671628 GCF_053455715.1 Rhinoraja longicauda
TATAAATATAAATGCACACATAAATATATATGCATACACACACAGATAAATAAATAAATATATATATATATACACACACACATATATATATATACACACACATACATATATACCGATCAGCCAAAACATTATGATCACTGACAGGCGGTGAATAACATTGATTATCTTGTTACAATGGCACCAGTCAAGGGGTGGGATATATTAGGCAGCAAGTGAACAGTCTGTTCTTGAAGTTGATGTGTTGGATGCAGGAGAAATGGACAGGAGTAAAGACCTGAGCGACTTTGACAAGGGCCAAATTGTTATGGCCAGACGACTGGGTCAGAGCATCTCTGAAACGGCAAGGCTTGTGGGGTGCTCCTGGTCAGCAGTGATGAGTACCTACTGACAGTGGTCTGAGGAGGGACAAACCACAAACTGGCGACAAGGTGTTGGGGCGCCCAAGGCTCATCGATGCGCGAGGGCAACGAAGGCTATCCCGTCTGGTCCGAACCGACAGAAGGTCTACTGTGGCACAAGTCACAGAAAATGTTAATGGTGGTCACGGGAGGAATGTGTCACAATACACAGCGCATCGCACCCTGCTGCGTATGGGGCTGCACACGAAGGACCAACAGCGTATTAGGCAGGTGGTCATAATGTTTTGGCTCATCAGGTCATAATGTTTTGGCTGATCGATGTATATACACACATATGTATATTTATATACATACACGCACATACACACACACATTTATATACATAAATATTATTGATATATGTGCACACAAATATATATATATATATATATATATATAAATGCACACATAATATGCACACACATATATACAAATACACACAGACATATATATATATACACACACATACATGCACATTTATAAACATAAATATTAATATACATAAATATTAATACATCTGCACACAACTACACAACTATATATATAAATGCACATAAATATATATGTATACACACACATAAATACATGAATAATATATAGAGAAATTGGCTTTGTATATATAAAGATGTGCAGCAGTAAAAGGTGTTACAGTTTTGGGCCATGAATTTACTCGTTTTGTTTTGTGATCTGCCTGATTTTTTCCCTTTCCCATTGTGTTGTGCACATATCACAACGTACTCTGTGTTTTCGCTGCTTGGTTCAGAGGCTGTAGTTACCAAATAAATAATTATTTTGAAAATGCTGTCGGCTGTTTAAATTGCCTATTTTTTTTTGTAATAAAGAAATCTTCATTAATATTTTATAATGCAACTCAATCTTCTAAAAACCATTTCATTTAAAAAAAATTAAAATCTCGTCATCCCGAATCTATTGTGCTTGAGGGGCTGCCAGGCAGTCTCTGGCAGCAAGGCTCTGTGACTGGGGTTGGGTAGTTGGGAAGACCATCCTCTGTTTTATTTCTACTTCTCACTGAGTTTCCGCCAAGATTAGTAACTCCATCAAAATTTACAGCTTAGCCCCCCTCCTATCACATTCGATAAAATGCTTATCATTGCGTCTGTTTGGTTAAAGTCATGCATAATCATGAAATACATGTATTCATGTGTTGACCGCAAATTCAGATGGTTTTATGTGTCACAGGACAGTATAGCTTCGGCCCACAATGTCCATGTCGAACATGATGCCAAGTTAAAACTCTGCCTGCACATGATCCGCTAACCTTCTATTTCCTGCCTATCTAAAAGCCTTTTGAATGCCCAAACCTGCCAAGTTACGCTTCCTCAGTGGAAGAAACAGTGAATCAATAAATTCTTCGTCGTTTGACGAATCGGTGCTCTTATGTTGAACCACACTTAAAAGGGGGGCATAACGTAACAAAGTCCTACCTTCAAAGACACAGAAAAGATGTGCCCATTCCAAGCTGGACATCCAGAAATGTCACGGTCCATCAGCAGCAGCAGAAGCACAATTCATAATTCAATTATGAATTCATTCATGAATTCAGCACAATTCAATATGTTCATCACGGTGGCACAGTAGTAGAGTTGCTGCCTTACAGCGCCAGAGAACCGGGTTCGATCCTGACTACCGGTACTGTCTGTATGCAGTTTGTATGTTCTCCCCGTGACTGCGTGGGTTTTCTCCGGGTGCTCCTGTTTCCTCCCACACTCCAAAGACGTGCAGGTTTGTAGGTTAATTGGCTTCGGTGAAAATTATAAATTGTCCCTAGTGTGTGTAGGATGGTGTCAGTGCACGGGGATCCCTGGTTGTCGCGGACTTGGTGGCCCGAAGAGCCTGTTTCCATGCTCTATCTCTAAAGTAAACTAAACTAAAATACCCCTCACTCACTATGACAATCAGGATGGGAATCAATTATGGCTCAGTGATGAGCACAGAAGGGCAATCTAAGAGCAGCACCAAACATACCTACTAATGGGTTGATAACCTGGCGAAGCTGGTGTATCCACCAGCAACAGTTGCGTACAACGGACTACACTAAACAATCGCACAACCAATGGATCAGATCAAAGTCCTGCAGTACAAGCATAACTAATCGGGAATGGAAGAGAACAATTGGAGTCACAGATGCATAACGCACAGAAACAGGCCCTACGGCCCACCACGCCAACCTTTTTGCACATCCACACTGATCCCATTTGCCCATAAAAGAACAACATAATTCTCAAGATAGACACAAAATGCTGGAGTAACTCTGTGGGACAGGCAGCATCTCTGAATAGAAGGAATGGGTGACCATGTGGGTCGAGACCCTTCTTCAGACTGTCAGGCGAGAGGGATATATAGAGATAAGGATGCGTAAGGTGCGAAAATGAGATAAAGGGGATGGAGATCAAGGAAAATGTAGAATAGATCATTGTTAATAATATATTTTATTTTATTTTATTTTTATTTTTTATTTAAAATTGTTAGCTCGGAGAAGGTAATAACAAAGCATGCAGAGATAAAATGCAATGACCAGACAATCAGACTGGTCATTCTCAATCTTGTTTATTTAAGTCTGTCTAAAAATCTGTTTAAAATGCCTTTTAAACTTGTTGCATCTGATTCCAACACTTCCATTGTCAATGTGTTACAGATATAAACCACTTTTGGTGTAAAAAAAGCCTTACCCCTCAAATCCCCTTCACAACACCTTGCCCTCACTGTATGCCCTCTTGTTTTTGACGTTCTGGCCAGGTGAGTTGGATAGATGAGGTTGAAGCATCTGCAACTGTGTCCACCAACGGTACTCAGTGCCACCAGAGATCCCACCATCATAGAAGTCAGTTCCCAGCCAATTTGATTCAGTCCACATGACAGCTCGAAATGGCTGAGAGAACTGGATTCAGCAAATGCTGTGGAAATAGATGACATTGCAACTGTAATACTGCAACCTAGAAGTAGCCGTGTCCATGGCTATGCTGTTCCAGTACAATTACTGGCATCTTACTTGACCATGTGAACAATGACCCAACTATTATATCCTGTTGACAAAATGCAGGATAAATCCACTCGAGCCAATTACTGTCTCAAGCAGCCTGTTCTCAGCCATTGCAAAGTGATAGAAACTGTCATTGACAGTGCTAGCAAGGGCAACTCACTCACCTTCTCACTGATGCTCAGTGCGGTCTTCACCAAATCTGCTTTGCATCAGGTCTCATCATGTTATAAACAGGGTTCCAAGAGCAGAGAGTGGTTGGCCTTGGCATCAAGGCAGCTTTTGCCTGAAAGTCTCATTAAGCAGAGCTTGGAGACACTGAAGTCGGTGGGCATCAAAGGGAAAGTACTTCAGTGATTGGAATTATAGATACGTTGCCCAAAGGAACATGGCTGTGGTTGGAGATGAATCATCGCAGCCCAGGACTGCAGATGTTCCTCCAGGCAGTGTCCTAAGCCCAACCGTCTTCAGCTGTTTCATCAATCACTCAGAGGGTGGTGGTGATGTGAAACGAGCTGTCAGAGGAGCTGGTTGAAGCAGGTCCCATAACAGCACATGAAAGACACTTGGACAAGTGCATGGACAGGAAAGGTTTCGATGGATATGGGCCAAATGGGACTAGATTAGATGGGGCATCATGGTATGCATGGACGAGTTGGGCCAAAAGGTCGGTGTCCATGCTCAATGACTCTATGACCTTCCTTTCATCATGAATTCAGAATTGGGCATGTTTCCCAAAAATTGCACAATGTTCAACTCCATTTACAATCCCGCATCAGATGAAGTAGCCCATGCTGCACACTGTAGAATCTAGACAACAACTAAACATGGGCTGACCAATTGCCAGGTTCATCTATGCCACGGAAGAGACAGGCATATCTCCAAGAGGGAATCAGTGTTCATAGAAACATAGAAAATAGATGCAGGAGGAGGCCATTCGGCCCTTCGAGCCAACACCACCATTCATTGTGATCATGGCTGATCATCCACAATCAGTAACGTGTGCCAGCCTTCTCCCCATATCCCTTGATTCCACTAGCCCCTAGAGCTCTATCTAACTCTCTCTTAAATCCATCCAGTTCCACTGCCCTCTGTGGCAGCGAATTCCACAAATTCACAACTCTCTGGGTGAAAAAGTTGCTTCTGACCTCAGTTTTAAACGGCCTCCCTTTTATTCTAAGACTGTGGCCCCTGGTTCAGGACTCGCCCAACATTGGGAACATTCCTTCCCATCCATATCCTGAGGATCATCCCAGATCAATTTAAACCCCTTTTATCCTGGTGTCTAGAAGATCTGGTCAGAAGCTGGGTGTACTGCAGCCGGTCACTCACCTGTGATATCCCACATCCTTTCTAAAATCTAAGAGAGACGCAAAGTGCTGGGGTAACTCAGCGGGTCAGGCAGCAGAAAAAGGAGATAAAGGATGGGTGAATGTTTCATGTCGGGGCCCTTCTTCAGACCCGAAACAGAGATGGGGCATGACCTGGAGTTCTGAAAAAGATCCTTTCACTCCTGAGATGCTGCCTGTTCCGCTGAGTTAGTCCAGTCACTTTGTGTCTATCTTTGGTGTAAACCAGCATCTGCAGTTCCTTGCTACACCCTTTCTAAGATCTGCAAGACATAGAATTGTGTCCACTTGCTGTGCAGCGCCCAACATCCATCGAGAAGCTGTACATCGTCCAGGTTAGAGCAGCCCACTGATCGGTACCCTAGCCACCGTGCTAAACATACACCCCCTCTACCACTGGCACAAGTTGGCAGCAGTGTGTACCATCTATACAATGCATGGTATGTACTTGCCCTGGCTACACTGACAACTCAAATCCGCAACCTCGACCACCAAGAAAGGTGGGCAGCGGGTATTTGGAAACACCGCTGCTTGATTGTTACGGGGAATAAATTCTGGGATTCCCTGCCGAACAGGTTCTGTGGGAATTTATTCACAAAATGCTGGAGTAACTCAGCAGGTCAGGCAGCATCTCAGGAGAGAAGGAATGGGTGACGTTTCGGGTCGAGACCCTTCTTCAGACTGATGTCAGGGGGACTGATGTCAGGGGGAAGGATATAGGTGGAGACAGGAAGATAGAGGGAGATCTGGGAAGGAGGAGGGGAAGAAAGGGACAGAGGAACTATCTAAAGTTGGAGAAGTCGATGTTCATACCACTGGGCTGCAAGCTGCCCAGGCGAAATATGAGGTGCTGTTCCTCCAATTTCCGGTGGGCCTCACTATGGCACTGGAGGAGGCCCATAACAGAAAGGTCAGACTGGGAATGGGAGGGGGAGTTGAAGTGCTCGGCCACCGGGAGATCAGTTTGGCCAATGCGGACCGAGCGCAGGTGTTGAGTGAAGCGATCGCCGAGCCTGCCGATGTAAATAAGTTGACATCTAGAGCAGCGGATGCAATAGATGAGGTTGGAGGAGGTGCAGGTGAACCTCTGTCTCACCTGGAAAGACTGTTTGGGTCCTTGGATGGAGTTGAGGGGGGAGGTAAAGGTACAGGTGTTGCATCTCGTGCGGTTGCAGGGGAAAGTGCCCGGGGATGGGGTGGTTTGGGTAGGAAGGGACGAGTGGACCAGGGAGTTACGGAGGGAACGGTCTCTGCGGAAAGCAGAGAGGGGAGGGGATGGGAAGATATGGCCAGTGGTGGGGTCCCGTTGTAGGTGACGGAAATATTTGCGGATGATTTGTTGGATCCGCTGGCTGGTAAATACCGTCGATTTGTACCAGCATCTGCAGTTATTTTCTTATAGGTTCTGTGGGAAAGTCTTAACCATGGGGAACACAGCAGTTCAAGAAGGCAGCTACTTAAGGGCAAAAAAGGATGTGCATTAAATGCTGACGTTCAGATCCTGGAAAATAATTGATTTTAAAAAATCGACTTTATAAATGCTAAAGAATTCGAAAATAACCTACGTTTGTGAAAGAAGAGTCTTATTGATTGGTAACTTTCAAAAATGAAGAAGTGGAAATAAATTCAATTTATTCTTTTGGTTTTAAAAACCATACACCTATCAGTAGGAGGTTTTGTTCTAAACATTGAGAAACCTGACATCGCTGTTGCCACTTAGTTGGCCCATTTAAAAAATAAGATTCATTCAATTGTTATTTAGCACAAAAATTAAATGTGGATCCCTAATGGCTGGCCTGGTAAATATGCCGCCCATCCTGTGACAGAGACACATAGACCTGGACACCGAGGGCTTTTTGTTGTTGCTTATGTCCTAGAAATCCTTGGGGAGCTTTATCTCGTCCACATAAGATGCGCTTAATGGATGGATGGATGAAATTCTGCTGGGTTTCGCCCAGAGAGAAGAGAGAACACACGAGGCACAATGAATTATGGAGGTCTGCCTTGTTGCAGGGATAAATGTATTGCCAGCTTGCCCTCTGAATATTCTACTTAACCCAGAGTTATTTTCTTTTGCTGAGGAGATGTATGTGAAGTATATTAAATTTAAACTGAATTCAGACGATTATAATAGAGGGGAGTTCTTTAATATTCTCCACATAATAGTCTGGTGGCTTTCTATCTCTTCGGGAATGATAAAGTTTCTGTGTTGAAAATCATTAAAGTGAAGAATTAGGTTAAATATGGCTCACTGCAGCTCTAAGGCTAAGGTCATTCCTAGCTGCCCAGAGAAGAAACATTTAGTTCGCAGACCTAATACTTTGTAACATTCATTCAACCTCAGTCCATATTTCACTCAAGATTAGGCACTTGAAAACATATACTGAAAGCAATGCTGTTTTCTTTCTGTGTGTTCCATTCATTTTGCCAGCTTTCATAGGTGTGGTTTTAGGTTCGATTTCCCAGAGCTCTACTCAAGGGGAATGTACACTTCTGACACACAGTTCACGTTTCGGAGACATTACTGTTTTACAATAAAGCCTCTGGAACCCAGACGTTCTCTCACAGCTGTGTACTTCTTTTTTGCATGTGTAGAATAAAAATCACAGTAAATATATGATTAATAATGGATACCAAAGTCTTGAGCAAATTGTAAATGTCAATAAGGATTCCTGCTGCATGTTTGATTCTATTATATCAGGTGGCCTCTGATGGACACTTGCACTGATAGTTCAGGCTTGCTTTCTTTTAAAACCTATTACCGTTCAGCATCTGGACATCTTCGAAGTGAGCAAGGTATTCTTTTTGTGATCTCGTCAGTGATAATGAATTATATTTTTGGATAGAAAAGAAATAAAAATGAGAAAAGGCAATCATAATGTGTCATCATCGGGCACATCGTTTGAAAGACTTGGCTGTTGTTGACAGACAAGCTGACATTAATAAAGACCTGCCTGTGCAAAGTTTGATTACAGATGTTTGTCGGCACTGGGCCTGTCCTTGTTGGCGTTTAGAAGGATGAGGGGGGACCTCCTTGAAACTTACTGAATAGTGAAAGGCTTGGATAGTGTGGATGTGGAGAGAATGTTTCCAACTAGTGGGAAGAGTCTAGGACGAAAGGTCATTCCTTTAGGAAGGAGATGAGGAGAAATTTATTTAGTCAGAGGGTGGTGAATCTGTGGAATTCTTTGCACAGAAGGCTGTGGAGGCCGTCAATGGATATTTTAAAGGCAGAAATAGATAGATTCTTGATTAGTACGGGTGTCAGGGGTTCTTGGGAGAACACCGGAAAATGGGGTTAGGAGGGAGAGATAGATAAGCCTTGATTGAATGGCGGAGTAGACGATGGGCAGAATGGCCTAATTCTGCTCCTATCACTTATGACGTTATTTATAAAGACTTGCCTGTGCAATGGGGTAACAGGTAGTACAGTTGCCAGACAGCTGCATGGACCTGGATTTACCGATGACCTTTTACTGATGTTGTCTCTCAGACTTTGTCCGTTTCCTTGGGAGTTTCCTCCAGATGTTCTGGTTTCCCACTGTCGGGCTGATAGGTTTAAAGGCAACTGTTAATTCATGTAATTAATAAGTCCATAGATTCTAGGAGAAGAATTAGGCCATTCAGCCCATCAAGTCGACTCTGCCATTCAATCATGGCTGATCTATCTTTCCCTCTCAACCCCATTCTCTTGCCTTCTCCCCATAACCCCTGACACCTGTACTAATAAAGAATCTGTCAATCTCCACCTTGAATTATCCATCAACTTGGGCTCCACAGCTGTCTGAATCAATGAATTCCACAGATTCACTACCCTCTGACTAAAGAAATTCCTCCTGTCTAAAGGTGCGTCCTTTTACTCTGAGGCTATGACCTCTGGTCCTAGACTCTCCCACTGGTGGAAACATCCTCTCCCCATTCACTCTATCCAGGCCTCTCACTATTCAGTAAGTTTCAATGAGGTCCACCCCCATCCTAAACTCCAGCGAGTACAGGCCCTGTACTGTCAAACACTCATCATATGTTTAGAGATACAGCGCGAAAACAGGCCCTTCGGCCCACCGGGTCCATGCCGACCAGCGATCCCCGCACATTAACACTATCCTACACCCACTAGGGACAATTTTTACATTTACCAAGCCAATTAACCTACAAACCTGTATGTCTATGGAGTGTGGGATGAAACCAAAGATCTCTGAGAAAACTCACACAGATCACGGGGAGAACGTACAAACTCCGTACAGACAGCGCTCGTAGTCAGGATCGAACCCGGGTGTCCGGCGCTGCATTCGCTGCAAGGCAGCAACTGTACCGCTGCGCCACCCTGCCGCCCTTAGATTGTTAACCCAATCATTTCTGGGATCATTCTCAAAATGGAAAACAAAATCAAAGAGGAGTTGACGAGCATGAATGAGGAAATAAGTTGCCAGGGTAAAGGGAAGTCAGGAGTTTGGACCAATGTGATTACTGTCTGATGGACCAGAAGTCTTCCTCTTGTGTCATGATGAGTAGCAGTAGAGTTGCTGTCTTACAGTGCCACAGACCCAAGTTCAATCCTGACCACGGGTGCTGGCTGTATGCAGTTTGTACGTTTTCACCGTGACCTGCTCTGGTTTTCTCCCACACTCCAAAGATGTACATGGTGTAGGCTAATTGGCTTGGTAACATTGTAAATTGCCCTGGTGCGTGTAGGACAGTGGTCGTGTGCGGGGATGGCTAGTCAGCACAGACTCGCTGGGCCGAAGGGCCTGTTTCGGGGCTGTATCTCTAAACTAAAGTAAACTAGACTATAATTTCAGACTTCAGCCTCTTAGCCCAGGAGGCTGGTGCCTTCACTTTTTCTAACGAGCATGTACAAAATTCACCACCATTTACCTTCCACATCAAGACTTTAGGCATAGATTTGGGGCCATTAAGTTTGTATTGTGAAAGCTGAATCAAAAACAGATGATAAAATAATACATAACACTGCAGTAGTTCAGGAATCAAATAATTTAAAACAGACTTGGTCCAATGTCATGCGATTACATTATTGTCCATTATGTAACACTTCCTGATTAGTACGTCAGCATTACATTACATAATCACTTCTTGTCAGTATGGGTGTCAGGGTTTATGGGGAGAAGGCAGGAGAATGGGGTTAGGAGGGAGAGATAGATCAGCCACGATTGAATGGCGGAGTGGACTTGATGAGCTGAATGGCCTCATTCTACTCCTATCACTTATGACCTTATGACTTCCATCTTCAAGCAGCATCAATAAATTTCCACATCAATTGAAACTCTCTGCTACCGTACCAAGCAAACCAACTTAGAAACTCACTTGCAGCAAACTCGATCTCAGCAATCAGATGGCATTCATGAACTGCTAACATTTAAATCTTGAAATCTGTTTCCTAAACTGATTAGATTGGATTGCTGACTTACAGCTGACTTAGTGCTTTCCTGTATTTTACAAGTGACTGCTGTTTGATACAAGACAAGTTTTCTCTCAACAATTTTTGTGTCAGAACAATGTACTTGTCTGGTTGTTGGTTGTTATACACTGGTCATTTGTTGTCCAGTAGGAATATAAATATTAATATAATCAAGGTATCTGAAAATAAGAATATTTTGACCAGTCGAATTGGAGAGGGGTTATTAATTTACTTTTCATTGACATTTGGCTTTTCCACAATCGTTTTCATTTCCTTCTTTTTTCTCTCTTGCAAATCCTAATCCACGCTAAAGTCCAATTCCAAAGGAAGCCATTTTTAAGTGGGAGTAAATAGTGAAAGTTTAAAAACGAATTGACCATGGGATACTGCAATTCTAGCCAATATCTTTAGGTGTGCATTTTGCACCCAGGTCAATGGATAACAGGAGCAAAACTCTGGTTGGTTTGCCCATTCATACTTCAGAGCACCAAGAACCCATGTGAAGCATCCTCTACTCTTTTGATTGAGGTGCATCAGTTAGCATGGGAGATAAACCAGCCATTCATTGATAGAATTCAGGATGTTCACTTGAATATACGTCCAAGATCACACAGAGGTTCACCTGCCCGCTGAATAAACTGTTCAAAACAACATTTATGTGAGTCTCAATACCAGACACAGGAACAGCTTCTGTTATCAGGCTTCTGAACACCCTTCTATAAGTTAGGGTACTGTCCAATTCAACTCTACTCCATTGCACACATTGGACTTTGTCTCTGGTCCTGGTGCGCTGCAATGCTGAGAACTGTATCTGCCCTCTGTATCTTTCATTTTGCTCTACCTGTAGTACCTTGAATTTGATGTGATTGTATTTATGTACAGTATTATCCGATTTAATTGCACCCTTCTACTCTAGTAAGGCATTCCTTACATTGTACACTCGCTTCATGCAGCACATTCTACTGATAACGCTTGTTTGTAGCACCTTGTGACGCTTTGCTACATCGAAGGTGCTGTATAAACAAGTTGCAACCGCTGGTGTCAGATATGGATGCGAGATGTGTCCCATTCACCAGTTCTGATTTCCTGCTCGGAAGAAATAAAATGGAAATATATAAAATGTGTAAAGTGAATATGAATCAGAGTGTTCATTTGCCATATGTACCGGAACAAATACATTCTTACTTGCTGCAGGTTTACAGGCACATCAAACGTAACAATATTAAATATACAATAAATGATCATTTATTGTAAAGGAAAACTGGTCATGTTAGTGCAAACAGTGGTGCAACTGGTAGAGCAGCTGCCACACAGACCTGGGTTCCATCTGACCTCAGGTGCTGACTTTGTGGAGTTGGCACATTCTCCCTGTGACCATGTGGGTGTGTAGGTTAGTTGGCCTCTGTAAATTGCTCCTAGTGTGTGGTGGTGAGTGGATGGGAAAGTGGGAAAGTGGGATGGATGGTCGCCGTGGACTCGGTGGACCAAGGGGCATGTTTCCATGCTGTATCACTAAACTAAACTAAACATTTACTTCCTCATTCACTTCCCACACGCCAGCGACAATTTACCGAGGCCAATTACCCAACAAATCTGCATGTCTTTGGTATGTGGGAGGAGTCCAGAGCACCGGGAAGAAACCCATGCGGTCACAGTGAGAAGGTGCAAACTCCACACAGACAGCGTCCGAGGTCGGTATTGAAGCGGGCCTCTGGCGCTGAGGAAACAGCTCGACCGGTTGCATCACTGTGCCGCCCTGTACCTTTATGTGAAGTATCAACTTGACTGCCTGAAACATGAGCGAATGATAAGATTCAAGAACCCGTCCTCTATCTGTACTTTCTACGGGGCGACAGCATTAGATTTTCGGCACCGCAAACTGGTCGGTTACCTCTCAGAGAGAAACATTCATGCACGACAGACCGGATTTTCATCCCATCAATTTCAGGTTGCATAATGGTCAGACTCTGCAGAATTACCGCCGAGGTGTTAAAGCAAGCATTTAATTATCATTGTGTTGGAGAGCTATAAGTAATAATTGCCCTGACCTTCTGGAGGTATTCTCCTGATGGAACTTTAACGGGAGATTGGTGGAATCCCAAGAGGTGTGCGGAGCTGAGGTTTCTCAAAAGCTTTGACTGTCCCATTGCCAAAGTTAGTGAGGTATGGGGAGGGGGGCAGCTTCTGCAGATCTTACTTAATGTTTAGTACAGGAATGTGTGAAACAAATCCTCCGCAGTTTTTTAAACAAAATTTAAGGATTGAAGCAAAAGTTATTGGGGAAATCTTGCTACCGCAACATAAAAACA
The DNA here is from genome assembly GCF_053455715.1 of Rhinoraja longicauda. Taxonomy (NCBI): domain Eukaryota; kingdom Metazoa; phylum Chordata; class Chondrichthyes; order Rajiformes; family Arhynchobatidae; genus Rhinoraja; species Rhinoraja longicauda. The sequence continues at coordinate 27,396,488 of NC_135977.1, forward strand.
CAGTACATGCAAGATCCTTTTGTTTAGTTAAAATTAATTATTTCCCTTGTGTCACTTGATTCAGGTGTGGAAACCTAGATTTTTTCATTCACAAAATACATTTCTTAGCACCAATTATTTTGTTACTGATGCTCTTATTTATTGATGAAGTAAAACTGAAAGATGTAAATAGGGAACAAAGATGATGGATGGAATTTACATTTTTTTAAATAAAAACAGTCTGTTCCCAAAATTGTGGTTAAAAAGAACATTAAAAATTAATGTCAATGGATCCTGTTCATCTTAAGTATTTCCTTCTGCTTGTCGTAAGAGTTATGTCCTTCTAAATTGCAGTTTTAAGAAATGGTCATTCATCGAATATGCCTTATCTTGCACCCTGTTAGGGTAAGTTTTTAGATACCTTTTCCCGTGTGGAATTAGTGGGTGGCAGGTCAGAATTCGTTACGGAAAGCCAATGCATCACATGTGCTGAGAACAAACTGGTGTTGTGCAGATGCATCGCAACACCTTTTGTGGGTTTTTGCTGTAATGTTGTTAAGGCGTTCAACTTCCTCGAGTATATTTCAAGACACGTTTTAACTTGTGTTGAGAAAATATAGATATCAACTCCAAGACACCGCTGACAAACAAAATACGATATTTGAATTCTCACACTTCAGTTAACACCTTCGAATGATTTTCGCTGGCTGGACCTTAGCTACTGCCCTTTATCAACAGTTGCAAAAACACAATTTACACCATGCCAGCCCACACATGTTCTGGTGATTATTCTAGCTCACTATAGCAGAGATTCATTAGACGTCACAGGCATCTGCATATGCACAGTACGTACTTCCAAGATACAGTTTAAAATTCTACCAGTGCCACTAAATTGAAAAAAAATTGTCCTGCAATTGTTTGAAGGAATTTAATGCATACAAATCTCAGCGAGCAGGACACATGGGAGACAGTTTCACTAATCGGGCATGAAAACAAACAAGATTAAAGTACAGCAGTCATCTGCAGAATCAGCCATGTGTGCTGTTCACAGCTCAGGACACAAGCAAAACAGCCCCAACCTCATTGTAAATTTCATCCAAACAGAAATTAACCATTCCATCACATAAAAACAATATTCATTAAGGTTGCTTCTAACAGACAGATTACAATACCTGAACACAGGAATAATAGTTGATTTATGAGCTGGCATTGGATTAACAAAGGACTGAAAAAACAGGCAGAAAAAAGCCTGTTTATAAATCAAGATTTTTTTTCAGCCTTGTTTTCTTAAGAGTTGGAATTTAAAAAAAATATTGGTTTGGGGTTAGTAGTCATTCACAGTCTGGGTGAAGCATGTAGCTCCAAGCTCCTTAAATGCTTTCTGCTCTGCTTGTAAATTGCATAAATTTATTCACATTATTTTGCATTCTTGATGTATATTTCTTTTCAGCTAAACTGTGCTCCATCAGAATTCAGTCTCCTGGATAAAATGCTGCTGTTGTGAACACCACTTCCATCTCTGCTGCAAACTGTTTACAGTCTCCAGGCCTCCCACCTCTTCCTTGCATCTCACTGAAATGTGGTGTGACACTTCTAAATTTCATGCAATTTCTTGCACAGCAGTGTATGAAATAAAACACGCAGGCGGCCAATGTCTTTCCCAATTGTTGTGACGTGTGCTGAGAGGGTAAGTAAAATTAACTGAGCGAAACTCGGCCTCTGCTATTAAATCAACATTTCCCGCTAATAAGTGAGATGGAATCTCAGCTTTTGGCTCTCCTTGAACAGAATAAACAATATGAACATTTCTGAAATGATTATTTTCATCTGCTCAAAATCTCTTTCCAGAAAGTTTGGTTTCAGTCGTGCGGCTATTTATACTGCGTCTCCTGTTCTTGTTTTGGTTTCCCTCAAATTATCAAATAGCAAAGAGAATGATTTGACATTGAACCCCAGTTAAGCTGTGCATGTGTTTGATGGAAAATACAGCTCTTCCCCTCCACTGCCAGAAAACTGTATTAAAGAACATATGCATAGATAGGAATAAGCATACCTTGTGTTCATTTCAAAGCTCCAGCAATGATGTTTCACACTAGCAAAATTAAAATGTAGATGTTAGAAAAATATTACAACGCCACATTCTGCATTGCAACTGTTTTCAAATGTTTCACCTAATGAAAATGAGCGCGTCACAAAAATAATATGTGGCTTTAAATCATACCTCCTAGGGACTCGGAACAATAGCTTTCGATGAACTGGTGATTCACATGTACTCTACAGATCTGGTGTACTGCATTCAGTGCTGATATGATCTCCTTTTTATTGGAGTAACTCTGTTACTCTAAGTCTGTCACACTAATTCTCATCCCACTCTCACTGACCTTCATGTGTGCAGCCCCCTGCATTGCACGTCTAACCTTGAGCAGCAGTGCCCACCTTGCGGTCTGGCCCTATTGTTGTCTGTGGGGCTCTGTATTGAATTAGACAACTTCAGGTAACATACAATTCCTTATTTTCTTTATGTGCGAACTGGCCTGTTCTGTGGCGTTACGCACATTTAACATTAGCCGCATTATTCTCTCCCGACAGACGCAGATTGTCGTCCTGGACATTTCCAGCATTCTCCTTTTAGTGTAGAAAGGAACTGCAGATGCTGATTTACACCAAAGATTGATTGGAATAACTCAGTGGGTCAGGCAACATCTCTGGAGAAAAAGTATGGGTGATGTTTCGGGTCAGAACCTTCGTTCAGATTCTAAGTGTGAGGAAGGGTTCCAGCCCAAAACGTCACCCATCCCTTTTCCCGCCATTCTCCTTGTGGTTTCAGGATCAGCAGTGGCATCTCTTTGTTTTTTTTGTTTCTTTGTTTTTCTATTTGACCAATGAATTAATTAACTTGTAACATTGGAATCTCCTCAGTAAACCTCAACTTCACCCAATCGAGAGATGTTCCCTCCACTGTATCCATCCCTCGACCTCTTTTCTTGCAACTTCACGAATGTTCTCACTTTCTCAGCTCTGACAACGGGTATTCAACTTGAAATGTTCCCTGTTTCCTTCTCCACAGCTGCTGCCTGATCTGCTGAGTGTATACCAGCATTTTCTGTTTTTGTATTACAAAACCAATCCCATGACTAATTTGACTTAAATAGAATATACTTTTAACTGTTTGGTGTATGCTGCTGTAAGATACTTCTTAAAATATTTAAACAGCATTTTCTAAAAATAAATTCTGAACATTTATTTCCTCACAGGAGGGAACTCCACTTACATGTTGACATTTTGTAGCTGGCACTTGGCTCAATCAATCTTAAAGATGCACTGGTGTGGACAATAATTGCTCCCATTCTTGGTACGTCAATCCCAGATGTATATTAATGAATTTGAAGGGACTCATTGTAGGTGTCCCATAAAAACGATCAGACTCTGAGGCATTTTCTATTATCAGTAATACTTAATTATCATGTTCATAATTGATAGGAGCAGAATTAGGCCATTCGGCCCATCAAGTCTACTCTGCCATTCAATCACGGTTGATCCAACTCTCCCCCTCAACCCCATTCTCCTGCTTTCTCCCCATAACCCCTGACACCTTTACTAATCAAGAATCTATTTCTCTATGCCTTAAACATATCCATTGACAGCCTTCACAGCCTTCTGTGGCAATGAATTCCAAAGATTTACTGCCCTCTAACTAAAGACATTCCTCCTCATCTCCTTCCTAAAGGAATGCCCTTTTATTCTGAGGCTATGACCTCTGGTCCCGGACTTTCCCACTAGTGGAAACATCCTCTCCACATCCACTCTATGCAGGCCAGGTAAGTGTACAGGGTAGACCACTGCATTACAATATACATGCATAGGCTAAAGCAAATTGTTAATCTACTTCTATAAATGTCCCTTACGTACAAATTAACGTTGCTTATCTTGTTCAGAAAATTACTCTACACTCAATTCTGATTTTGTTGTCTGGTTACTATTTTCCCTTTTCACCATGTCACCATTCCATCCGGAACAGGCAGCATTCAGTTGTCATTTGGATGTGCTTGCATGTCGACTGTGGGCACCCACTTATATTCATTCAGCATGGAGTGAACAAATGATCCTGAAGAAGGGTCTCGACCCGAAACATCACCCATTCCTTCTCTCCTGAGATGCTGCCTGACCCGCTGAGTTACTCCAGCATTTTGTGAATAAATACCGTTGATTTGTACCAGTATCTGCAGTTATTTTCTTACAAACACCAGGGTTCTTTTCAGTCAGGTTCAGATGATAATTGAGGCATGATTATTTAGTTTAGTTTAGAGATACAGCGCGGAAACAGGCCCTTTCGGCCCACGCCGACCAGCGATCCCCGCACATTAACACTATCCTATACCCACTAGGGATAATTTATACATTTACCAAGCCAATTAACCTACAAACCTGTACGTCTTTGGAGTGTGGGAGGAAACCGAAGATCTAGGAGAAAATCCACGCAGGTCACGGGGAGAACATACAAACTCCATACAGACAGCACCCGTAGTCAGGATCGAACCCAGATCTCAGTGCTGCATTTGCTGTAAGGCAGCAACTCTACCACTGCGCCACCGTGCTGCCCTGTTCAGAGGGCAATGTTGCCCTGGATAATTCTGAGCAAGTAGGGACAACTGATATTACTTGGCTGCAATGGGATTAGTGCAGTGTGTGGAGCTGCAATTTATTTAATGCACGTAAGCTAGAAACTGGTGAATACACAGATGGTCTGAACCCCTTTTTGCCGCAAGCAGAACCCAGTTCAGACCTGCGCCACCCAGTTAAATACAACTGGAGTGAATATGAATGACATTTTTAATTTGTATAAGTTTCTGTCAATTCCAAAAGAGAAAATAACACCATAACTCAAGGAATGTGGACAACAAACAGTAAGATTAAATCCATAAAGTTTGTAGGCAGACATCAGTTAATTTCCTAAACCCCACGGGATTAGTTTTTATGCAATGGGTCTCAGTTAGATGAATGATGGTTGACTAATTTTAAAAAAAGATACAGCATGGAAACAGGCCCTTCAGTCCATTAAATCACCCATTCACACCAGTTCTACGTTATCCTACTTTTGCAGCCCCTACGCAGTTGGAGAAATTAATAGTGACCACTTAACCTACAAACCCGCACGTCTTTGGGATGTGAGAGGAAACTGGAGCACCCGGAGAAAACTTACACGGTCACAGGGAGAACATGCAAACTCCACACAGACAGGACCTGAGGTCAGGATCGAACCCAGGCCTCTGACACTGTGAGGCAGCTGCTCTACCAGCTGCAATACTACGATGCCCACCTGTAGGAGGTGAAGGAGATGCAAGAACTATTGCTAAATTCTCTGCTCAACTGCCATTCAGGCATCGGTTTCAAACATTAAATCAACTAGACTCAAAGCATTTGCTGGAGTCCCTGCAATACGACAAATTGATTTTCATTTTTAATTTGGCAATTTACTAACCTCTAGTCTCTTATACGACCCAGCAGAGGCATTCACAGTTTACATTAGAAGAATATGAAACAAAGAAAAACTAGGCTGGAAAAGAGTATTCACCTTTGCAACTGCTACTTTGTCAAGTGTGGATTTCCTTCTGCAGCAAGAGGATCATTTCTCTTCAAGAACCTAATCATCATTCTTTCTAAAAAGTGGCTGATTTTGAAAATGATAAACCAGTATCTTTATTATAAATAATTCTGCTTCTATCAGTGGTGTACAACTGCTAGACTGGATCAGAGATGACCAGATCACCAATTTGGATTCCATTCATGCAGTCCTGAACTTCCTATAAGGTGCTTGCTGCAGAGCACCGACATGCAATGGTTCAATGGTGCTTCATGTCACATGTGCAACTGCACAGTGATTCTTTTTGCATTTTTACACATGCAAAAATGCCATGCGTGCCCGCCATTTCCCAAGTCCAGTCTGCCCGCGTGCTCGGTCTACTGGAGCAGTTCCCAATCCAGGTAAGCCCCAGGCTTCTGCAGGGCCTTCCTCTATCACTCTATCACTCTCGCCCGATTTTCTTGCGAACCGATGTCCCTCTCCTCGCCCAGGTATCTTTGTGTCCGGGGGGGGGGGGGGGGGGGGGGGGTGCCTTCTGCAGCTGACCTTGAAGGCGCTGGAGGCAATACCCTGGTTCACTCTCCTACCGCCCTTGCTCCGTGCGTCCGACGTGTCCAATGGCTCTCTCTCTCGGTAGCAAGACTGTTCTTATCAAGTACACGTGGAAGTCTGGGCACTGACACAACTTCCTTCCACTGAGTTGGCCCCCTCTATTAAAATATATAACGTCACTTAAGTTACACCATGTTTAAAATGAAAAGAAAAATGCTGGATATACTCAGCAGGTCTGGACGCATAGGTGGGAAGAGAACCAGACGTCATGCTTCAGGTCGAAGACCTTCATCAGAACTCCAACGCCTGATTACAGGCAAGATGGGAATGGGACACCAAAGAGCGTGAACAAGGCAAGTCAGGAAGCCTGGTTCGGGGAGCAGAGTAGGTTAGACATTCCTGGAATAGAAGTGGCATTCAATTTAACTAGTAAGTGAAAAATGGTACATTGTGTTTCCTAGTCACCCCTGTGGAAATGGAAGCGTAGAATCATTATTGAAACAGGAAGCGGAGCAAATGGTAGATAACGAGTCCTTGTAGAGGTAATTATCAGGCCCATCTCCTTGCAGTTTCCCTGAAGCCTTGTAAAGTATGTCCCCTTGAGGCCTATCCAATTCCCTTTTGAAAACCTTTACTGACTTGGTTTCCACCTACCCAAGAGTTAGAGACACAAGGAAATCAAATGGTGGTTTACCAAAACAAAATCCATGTTCTCCGCATATGTTGCCTGACCTACCAGGTTACTCCAGCACTTTGTGTCTAATTATTTTACCCTGGAGGTAATTAGTCCCAGACTATGGCCAGAATTGGATGTTGTACTTCAGTTGTATCCGAACCAGTGTTTTATAAAGATTCAACATGACCTTTCTGCATTTGTCCATTCTGCCTCTTTGAAGTCCGGAACTCTTTATGGTCTACTTAAAATTCTCTCAACAGATCCTGCCACTTTCAAAGAAAGATGGGCCTATAGACCCAGTTCAGTTCAGTTAAATTTATTGTCACGTGGTACAGTGAAAAGCTTTCGTTCCGTGCCAACCAGTCAGTGGAAAGCCAATAGATGATTACAATCGAGCCATTGATAAGGGAATAATGTTTAGTGCAGGATAAAGCCAGTAAAGTTCGATCAAAGGTAGCCCGAGGGTCACCAATGAAGTAGATAGCAGTTCAGGACTGCTCTCTGGTTGCTTCTAGGTTTCTTCTGTTCCAGCACTCTTTCTCCCTTCAAGTCAAGGTTCCCTGTCCTGTTGTTTTTACCCCTCCATTAATGTAAATATTGTGGCTCCAACCCACTGACCCCTTTCATAATTTGAAACATAATCATGCACCAGACCATACATGCTCAATGCCATGGCTAGATCAGTGGCAAATGATCGTTTTGTGACAGCATCTAGCAAACTAATGACAGAGGGTGGCAGCGCAAATATTTGGAGAATATTATCTGCATTTCATGTGCATTTATATATTTCAGAGATAAGTCATGAACGTAGATAAATACTGCATAAAACATTCAGATGGCTCTCAAAAGCGGCTAAGATTCCATTTGTAAGATTTTGCATAGTCTCTTTAATTAGATTTTATAAAAATACCATGTAAAACTCATGTGGAAAAAATATGCATTCCTATTCAATAAATGGAGTGTTTCCATTTAAGAGTTTCATGTGATTTTCACAAAAGATTTATACCGTGCAAACCGAAATTTAGTATTTTAGCATAAAACAAATGTGCTTGCATATTTTGCAGAAAACATATAATCCCATTATTAATGGTTTATTTGAAATGCTCAGAGTAAAGCATTATTTAATATAACATATGCACATCTTTCAAGAGAGAGAGCTGGATAGAGCTCTTAAGGATAGCGGAGTCAGGGGGTATGGGGAGAAGGCAGGAACGGGGTACTGATTGAGAATTATCAGCCATGATCACATTGAATGGTGGTGCTGGCTCGAAGGGCCGAATGGCCTCCTCCTGCACCTATTGTGGTACTACTAAGCATATCCCCACGGATGTAAGCAATCCATTTACCTGTTTATAATACAAAAATTAGTAAACCTTAAAGGAGATTGAAGGAAAAATCTCACTTTTCTAATGCTATACATTTTTAAGAAAGTCTCATCCTCTCGATGGGCCTCACGTGTGGGGCATTTGAATTTATTCAATGGTGCTTTTATTGTCACATGTGCAAACGCACAGTGAAATCCTTCTATTCCATACAGTCCAGTACAATATTCCCATACCTAAGCACGTCCTTGATTAGGATGTGTACAGAAATAGTCTACTGAGCTCACATGCAAAAGACATGTTAGCACCATTTTCAAAGTCCAGTCTGCGCTCTAGTTTTTTAAGAGCTGTGCCCGATGCAGGCAAGCCCCAGGATCGGGGCCTTGAGCCATTGACTTCCTTGGACGCCAGGTCCCTCTCCTCGCCCGACCTTCTTTGTGCCTCAAGAGGCGCTACTCGCAGGAGTCCTTGAGGGCGCGGGAGGCCAGACCCCTCTCCTACCGGCCTTGCTCCTCACCCGGCACGTCTGGCTTGGCAGCCTCCTCCTTGTAGGTCTTGTGTTTTTTTGTTGTTTTTTTTAAGCTTGCAACTATTTTATTTTGAATGACATGGGAAGACACTTTAATCAACATTTTATGCCAGAGGCAAGAACACTACCAACAAAAAAAGCCAATTACTACAGTTTAACAATTGCCGCCCCCCCCCCCCCCCTCAAATGAAGAACCAAGTGCAAGGTAGATTCCTGTGAAGGAAGGAACTGCAGATGCGAGTTTAAACCGAAGATAGACACTAAAAGATGGAGTACCTCATCAGGACAGGCGGCATCTCTGGAGAGAAGGAATAGGTGACTTCTCGGGTCGAGTCTGAAGAAGGGTCTCGACCCGAAACGTCACCCATTCCTTCTCTCCAGAGATGCTGCCTGTCCCACTGAGTTACTCCAGCTTTTAATGTCTATCTGCAGGGTAGATTCTTTCTGGATGTTGGAGTCTGACAGGGTGCGACCATCTTCCACCCAGGTCTTGTGTTCGACTGCATGGGACAGGCATGGGTCGGCTCGGCAGCTCTCTCCCTGCTGGCCGCGCGCGGTCCACCGGGAAAGGATAAAAGACCATTCCTTGATTGAAACAATACAAACATTACCGCAGAAAATGTAAGCTAGATATCAACTGCAAGCTCATTTGCAACGTGTTTGATGAAGGTACTTTCTTCAATCTAATTGAACTGTAATTTGGGATAAAATCTTTTTTTTCTTTGAAATGATGTTTAATTTTCCAATAATTGATGACTGACAAACTGAATAATGTAATAAACTCAGATATTGATTTTCCTGGTGAGGTTGAAAACTCACTGATTGGTACAATTATTTAATACATTGTTTGCAAAAGATAAGACTGTATTCTACAACTTAAACACTTGGGGAAAAAAAAAATCTAAAATGAAGCCTAATTCTGAGCCTCACACTCTTTTCTCATCGGGATTTTTCTGCAGCTTCTCAATTACCTCTCACTAGCTGACCCAGGGAAGGCAGCCTCCCAGCCTGGTGGACAAGGCTTTCGAAAAGTACCAGGCTTCTTTTACATTGGCCATTTCTAAGGCTGAGATTGACAGATTCATGATGAGTAAAGGTGTCAAGGGTAATGGGGAGAAGGTGCAAGAATGGAGTTGAGAGGGAAAGATAGATCAGCCTTGATTGAATGGCGGAGTGGACTCGATGGGCCAAATAGCCTAATTCTGCTCCTTTGACTTATGAAGTGGCAACACAAATACTGAGAAAGAGTTGGGGAAATTAAGAGTGGCGTGAGTCTGGAGATAAAGAGGGAAGCAAGTCGGCAGCAGCGAGGAAGGCAGAGCAAAGATGATAATTGCAGGAAGATAAATTATTTTTATTTTTTATAATGAGCAATGCCACAGGAGATCATCGGCTGAGTTACATCATGTAGTATGTGATTAAATGGTAAAACTGACTGTGCTGTAAACTAGAGAGCAACTTACTGATTGCTAGATAGAACTGACAGTTGTTGATGGTGACTATTCTGCTATCAGGTTTCACAGTTGGCTGAACAAGGGCACCGACAGTAAAATACATCATTTTTGCATCTCAGTTTGCCCAGGCCATGCTCGGACTCAGCAACAGGAATCGAGCACTGACTTGGGAGAAATATCATGTACTGTGATTAAAGTAAACCAATATACATATTTTGAAAAACCTTTGTGAGAATTATTTAGTTCAACAGCAAACCACCATGCCGAAATATGTAATATCTGTATATGTACAATAAATGTTTACGTGCGTCTTTGTGTTAAATGTCAGCACCATAAAAACTGGCTCCAAATCAGGCTGTAGATTATATCTGACCTGCCATATCGCTGACACTGGCAGTGGTCAGTGTCTATTGAACAAGCGCAAACCAACGGAGCCGTCTTTCAAAAAGGTTGGAAACTGGTGGATTATGAGAACGTATCTAGACAGTTCTGGCACTGCTAAACATTCAAACATAGCCCAGTACAGCACCAATCTGAGACTTAGAAATCTAGGAATTCAAGTGCGCAATACTACTTTTCTAATAGTGAAATATTTTTTCTGAAGTGAAAGGTGATAATCATTCACTTTGACAATCTACGTGAACATTACTGGGTACAAACCTTGCACTTGTGCCCCAAATTTCCAAATCAGGAGTGTGTGGGCTGTCTCTTTTCCATCTAATGTCCTTTTAAGAACACTGTTAAGAAACATAGAGCATGTCATCCTGGAAGCACCCAGGTCTTTCCAGCTCAGCACCTGCCAACTCAGGTTATTGCTGTTGTTCATTATGGACCAACCCATCTCCTGCCATACATCAGCTCGGTTGTTAACTCCATTATCACCTCCTCCCCCCACCCCTGAAAAAAGAGAACCACTATTTCCAGCCCGGCTTCTGATTTGCAGACTCAGAACTGGATCCCAATGCTCCCTACATTGATGGTGCTCCTTCCTAATTGCCACCCCTACCATTGATTCTGCCAGTTATTGTCCCAGTCCTCCCCCTTTATCAGCTCTTACCCAGTTATAGAGCCCACTCCACACAACGTATTTTGCAGTCCTGTTTCCTGCCCTCCCATCATTGAAATGCCAATCTAGATCACACTACGCCCCACATCCCCAGTAACACGCTGGTGGTCCTGATCTTTTGACCATCAGACTCAACAATACACATATTGGTCTTGAATTCATCTCTACTTCCAAGATTTATGCTTCAGTACTGCATCTCAAACACCAGCCGCAGCACAGGTTCAGCTGGACATGTCGTTGCCAATCCTTCTCTCTCATTGGAACCTGTGCTGAGAAAGTATATCTAATATTTTCATCGAAGGGCCAATGATTGAAATGTCCTTTGGCACCATTTGCTTTGACCACCTCCTCTAAGGGTGCATTAGAATTTCCAGGGAGCTCTGTTTACCATGACATTTCTAATAGGGCAAATGCTTTCTGTTCTATTCACAGAGTCAATTTGAAATTGGGCCTTTACTGCGGATGTATTTGTAAGCACAATTATACACAAGTGTGCTACTTAAAACAGTATTGCAATAATATGATCAAAATGTCAATGACTCAAGGAACATAGTCAAAACAGTGTCAAAACTAAATTAACTTCACTGTGGTGTAAGTTTTATCTTATGAAAACAAAACAGAGTGTACTTGTGAATTCTATGATTGTGAATGCGATCCCATTAAATGTTGTTTAAAAACTTCAATGTTCTACATTCACACCTTGAATTTTATTATAAAAATGATTTTGTGCACTATTTCAATGGAGCTTTTCAAATAATAATAAAAATGATCCAAGGTGAGATTAAAGAATCATAAGTAGAGCAGTCCAGTGACAGCGGGGATAGCAGCAACAGAAATCTAATCAAAACGGTGGCATGAAACACTTGAAATGCTACATAATAAACATAAGAGGTAAATTATGTAACTTACTTTTAAGCTTGCATTCAGCAATTGAGCTTTAAGGCTAAAGTGCTGAACCCTGTAACATTAATGGCTCTGAATGCAACGTTTCAGTGTCGATGTGTACATTCACAAACGTAATAACGAAACACGTACTTCAGCCTTCAGTTCAGACCTAGCACCCATTATGAATGTAAATGCTTGCAAAATGCTGATGTAATTGCTCTTTCATGCCTGCAGTACCACAAACTATGAATCTAGTATTTAAAAAAAAAGAGATTTGCCCAAAAGCCAAATAAATACTCTTTCAATGGAATATGGGATAATCCAGTTGAAATGTTTAAGATTTGCATTGGGTCTGCAATTATAAACATATTGTTGTGTTGAATTCTTTATTCTTCAGTGGATGCCACGTTTGAAACTACCTAGCCTCAGCTTGTTGGTGTATTTAAAGGTTTGATGTGACCAACACAACACTTCAGAACGCAAGGCACACATGATATAAACTGTCATCCTTTTACTGAGTTTTCGCGAAAAGCTGAGCTTAGTTTTAAGACAAAAAATAGTTCAGAAAATATCAGATAGTACAATACTTTAAATGCAAACTCATAACAATAGCAATGGTTCATTAGGAATAATTCCCTCCCTCCCTCACAGCCAATACTTTAAAAATGTACAAAAATAGAAATTCAGTGAAATTCGTTGCCATTAATCTTGAAAATCAACAATAAACCACTGACTATCCACATTCTCGGGCTTATGACTGATGTACAGATGTTGTGCTATTCCCTCTCTCCAATAGCAGGATCAATACAACTGCACGATATTCATGCGCATGGTAGATTTCTTCTGCTATTAGTTTTCATCTTCCAGTCACTATGTGTCAGGCTTCAAATTACCTCATAAAGTTTATTTAGTATTCCATGAATACATAACCAGTTGGCACAACGGTTTTTCATCATGTGTTTGAGATGGGAGTTGAAAAATCGATTACACTGCCGCTACTTTTCACAAACGTTGCTCAATAGGTTGTAGAGTGTGCCATTCATGCATTATGATTTATGACCAGACTGCAAACACTCACTGATATCCATCAGAGTTTGTGCAGGCTGTGCTGTTTGCAGTTAAGAGTTTCTCAAAATACAGCCAAAGAACATTTCAGATTTAAAAAAAAGATGGCCATTTGACTTCTTCCAATTTGCTGATGGGACCAAGGTGTTTTAAAAAAAAACTTGAACTTGTTGGTGCTTTTCTTTGTTGACGCTGTCCTTTGCGTTTCTTGGGACACCTCTGAAAAAGAGAAACAAAACTGGAAATAAAACTGAGGTTAAAATACAAAAAAATAACTGTAATGACTTTCACTGTTATTTAGTTCCATCAGTAAATAGATATAACATCTAAGGTTGCTAATTCTTTTCTTTAATGGACATTATGAACATACAATTTAACCCACAAATGAATTGGCATCTAAATATAGTAAAATAATTTTTCTTCAGACTTTGCCTCCCCATCTCAATTTTGCTCAGCTTCAAATTTAGAGATAAATCAGCAGATGTAAAAACACTGATGAGATGGATCAAATACAATAATTTAACAGCTTTTACCATTACAAGTGTGATATATTATGTACGTAGAGAGCTTTTTAGCTTTCTACTGCCTTGCTGTTGTATTTATTAAAGTATACATTATAAGATGATAACTGGTGTACAGATTTCTGTAAATATTTTAGCCGTGTACTGAAATAATGCCCTAAGGTTACAAGGGAAACTAATAGCCTGGCTTAATTCAGACAGCCCTGAGGACATAATTGCAAACTGAAGGTACCTTTTGCAGCTGATTTAATACTGTAGTTCAGAGGCCAGAAAATTACAGTTAATTATTTCATTGTTCCCCAATGCTACAGTCACTGTGAGTAACCAGAGCACTTTTTCATAACAGTTCACTATTGCTTAATTCTTTAATTACTTGATCATTCTACAAAACTTCAAAGAAATGCATTAAATCTACGTTATTGAATGTTGATACTGAATGTTGGTATCTTCCAAGATTTGACTAAAAGGAATGATCAGATTGTCGGAAGCTGTCCATGGCCTGAACCCGCTGGCTGCGGTACCTGCCTGTGTTTACTTTCTCTATTTTTAGAGGATTGAGTGACCATGCTTCTGCACCCAGCAGATATCCACTGGGCCAGAGCAGCCTCTGAGCGGCCGGCAGGTCTCAGGTATGCTCCCCTGAACAACCCTCATTGGCTTGTTGGCCAGTTAAAGACTGTAAAAGCCTCCATAAATGTTTTAAATGCTTGTCTGATAGAGAAAGACATTTTAAAAAAAGTATTACAACGGAGTTGTCATTTAAAAAAATAAAGGCATATTAAAAAAGCAATAAAAAATAATTAAGTAAATAATTTGCCTTTTCCCACAGAGCTGGTGATACCATGAGATTATCATTCCAATGTCAGCTCTTCCTCGTATAAGGTTGAGGACTGGACATGCAATGCATCCAGAGTCTCTTTCCAACATCTTACCTGTCTGCCACTAGATTCAATGGTGAGCCTCATGTGCAGTGGATAATCAAATACATCAAAAATATGTTTGTCACAATTCTTTTGCAACAACCTTTTACGTTTTTAGAAAGAGAAATGTAAATCACAATATATGCAGCTTAAGGATAAAGCTTCCGGAGGTACAGAGTCCTGAGAGTCTGTGGTTCCCTTTGGTACAACAAAGGCCTATGTATTCTGCATGTAACTACTGGATAGATGAAACATATTGCCAAGTTGGCAAATAATTAAGATTGCACTTTCAATAGTACTATTTATTATTACCCAGTGCATGCAGTTCAGTGCAAAACCTCGATTCAGAACAGTGGAAGAGTTAAAGTTAAACATTTCACCCGGAATTGTACAATTGCAAATTACAGCCTGCGACAGTTCAAAGTTTTCTAATTTTTTTCCAATGATGACAGTGCCTTGAGGTAAAATGCTTCACCCAAGTAAATGCTTTAAAAAGATGCACTAGTTAGTTGATAATAAATCTACATCCATTAATAATGGTCAATAGGCCGAGTCTATTGCCATTCTGCCACTAACAATGATTAACAAGATGTACAACATATCATGAGAAATAGTTGAATCAGCTGATAGCAGATATGATCTTGGACAACACACAGAGAGGGGGATACACAATTCACTAGTCCAACTTTAAACATAAGATTTACTTCACTTAAAAAAATATATTTATTAATAACATAATGCAAGTTTACAACTCAAGACTTTATCAAGAGCTTTTTAGCATAATAATGCTCTCACTTCAGTACAACCTCTTTACCATGACCATGTTATTTTCTGTTTCATTTCACATTTCATTTTTAAATAAATAAGTTACCCTTTCTAAAGAAACATCTGTTTTTTCTGCAAACTGAATTGATTTTTTTTATCTGCCTGTCCGCCCGCCTGCCCACCCCCATTTATCTGATCATGGTGCCACTCCAGACACTTTTTCGCCAGCTTCATCTTCTTCCACTCCTTATTAGCCATTGTCCTTGACAGTTCTGTATCTTGGATATCTTCTCAAGACCACAATGTGAGCAGAGAGCTAAGAGGCAGTGGAGTACACAAACATGCTTTTGACAGTAATGGGGCTTACCTGTCACACTATTAAAGACGTACTTTCAACAATACAATCTCTAAGTAAAGAAACAAACTTAGAATGAAAAGGCAGAATTCAATTGGAACTGCAACAAACAAATATACTGGGTACAGACAGGATTTATAACTGAATGGTTATTTTTCAGGGATATACCATTTGTCCGGCAGGCCTATAATGTGCCTGTGAGTGCTTTATATTATTAGGACTGACACTGTTTGATAGTTTATTTTTCTGTAAATTATTCCTTTCCATTGTGTATTCAATGTTTCATCTATTTTATCTACGCCCATGCATACAAGATCTCACACATAAACCAATCTTGAACAGCTTTATACAACTTGTGAAAGGTGCAGATAGGAATAAATGTGAGAAAACAACTTAAACAGGAAAGTAGTAGATTTAGAATTTAACCTTTAAACAGTATGCAAGCATACTGCAATCCAATATGTTATTGCCTTAAGGAATAAAATAAGAAAATCTGTTTTTTTTTAGGATTCAATTTGTTCTGCAATATTAACAGAGTGGAAAAGAGAGTTTGAATGAGGCTGTTAATAGACATTATTCAGATTGACCAATTATATAGGGCTTTAAAGACACTGATACAGAGAGAATGAGATAAATTTGCATCTAGTAAATTGGTTTCTGACAGGACTGCAACAACCTTTCAAGTTGGTGATGCATGGAAATTAGAAAAATTTAGCAGGCAACAAGCTTCACCACAAAGTTTTACGTTTATTTCGCAAATGATTCGTACATTCTAGCTTGTAATGTTTTACAAAATTGCAGGTATTTGTAAATCTCTTGTTCTAAAACCTCTTTAGAGAAATGGTGAACAGTGCTTGAAATCAAATACCAGGATAGAAACACAGTAAATTTCACTTGACACTATGTTACAATTGTTCATATATATTCCACAATGATTTTGTAACAACCACTAACAAAAATAAAAATGTGACTCAATATATCAGGAGTAAAAGGCTGATTTACATTCCTAATAATAGGCAGTAAGACCTAAAGTCGAGTCACATATCTGTGTGTAGATGTGACATGCTGTGTGTCCATGTGTCAAAAGCCATTATCATACCTCTTGTGAAAAGTCAGCATTCTGATCCATGGGTGCCGTGAAAGTGCAACTTGCCACAAATATAGCATAGCAAAGTTGTATGTAGTTAAAATTAAATACATACATCAGCTAAAAGAGGGCAGAAACTAGTCCCAAAAGAGCAGCAGACGAGACGCTTGTGTGATAGGGTAGTAACCAGTTATTGTAGTTCATATGGGAATCAATGACTGGTCAAAACATTTATGAGGTGTGGCTCTGAAATAATGAAAAGCTAGGGTCAAAATTAAAATGCAGAACCTCAAGGGTAGCAATCTCAATAATTAGTATATCAACATTGAGTAGAATGGATCAGAAAGTTGTATGCGTGTTTCATAGAATGGCATGTGACCTAAGAGCACATCGGGCAATAGCAACATTACTGGGAGATGAGAGCTATTCCAATGAAATGGATTTCAGTTCATTTGGGCCGGGAAAAGTCTAATTGAATGAATGAAGGAATATAACTTTATTATCATTCAAACCTATACACCAGACGAGTGCATATTTGAACAAAATTCCGTTGCATCTGGCTCACAATGTAACACCAAATAATAAAAATCGATTAAAAAAAAAAAGTGACTCGCACATAAAATAATGGCGACGGATTATTGCGAATTCAAGAGTCTGATGGTTCGGGGGAAGAAGCTATTGCAGATTGACACAAATAGCTTGAAGCTATTTACACAAATAGTTTGAAGGATAAGCTGTGACCATTGGGAAGTACCTAATTTCCAAACTGTGCAATGAGATAAAATTAATTGGAAATCAAGGGAAAGGCCATCACAATCTATATACTAAAACCATCGTTTGTTTGTTTGTTTGTTCCTGAACTACAGCCAAAACGGTACACGATAGCGCGACAATTTTAGGCCCACCGTACTCACCGTCGACCCTTTGGTGCTAATGGAAGAAGTTTCATTGAAATCGGTGTTATATTTTTAAAGTTATTCACATTTTAAAGTTTAAATCTATCTCCTAGGGAGGGAGGGGGAGGAGGAATGTGGGAGGGGGAGGGAAGGGGGGGGGGGGGGGGGAAGGTGCTGCACCAATGCATGAGAGGTTTAGGCCCAACGGGTCCACTTGGTCTAGTTTAATATAAATTTTGAAGCAGCAGGCAAGCAGTTCCGTCAGAAACTAGTGCCTTTAATTTGAAACCAACTAGGTGGCTGGAAAGTTTAAAGACCCCTACTTCGATGAGAATTATGTGTTTCGGTCATCTAAGGTGGTAATTAAAAAGGCATATAACATACGCTATAGACTTTCAATTTTAGAGACAGTGCAGAAACAGGCCATTTTGCCCACCAGGTTCGCTCCGACCAGCGATCGCCCGTATACCGACACTATCCTACACATTCGGGCTGATTTAGCAAACTTTACCGACCAATTAACCTACAAATCTGAATGTATTTGGAATGTGGGTGGAAACCAGAGCACCCGGAGAAAACCCACGCGGTCATGGGGAGAACGTACAAACTCTGTACAGACAGCACCCGTGGTCAGAATCAAACCCAGGTCCCTTTTAATACTGAACATATGGCATAAAGCATGTAAGCAAGTGAATGAGAAAAAGTTAGAAGTCACAGCAGTGATTAACAAAAAAAATGAAGAAAAATTATGAGTAGCCAAAAAAAAAGAAAATTTGTTCATAAAAGGTTCTACAGATGTGTAAAAAGATAAACAAAAGCCACAATGGGCTCCTTGGGGGTGAAAGCAAGTGCAATTGTGAATGGGAGCAATGAAAAGATGGAGGCATTTAATATTACCAATGAGAAATGAGTTCCTTGGATGTGAGGATCATTGGAAAGGCTAACATTTATTGTTTATACCTAACTGCCCTTGAGAAGGTTGTGCTGAGCCACCTGCAATTATAATACGGCTGAATAATTTGTGAGGCCTTTTCAGTGGATAGTTAAAACTCAACCACAATGCCACAGAACTGGAGTCACATCTAGGTTTTTACAATTCAAAATAATAGTGTTATAGAGATGCACAGCATGGAAACAAGCATAAAAGGGACTGTTAAGATATCTCAAAGAAAGATAGGCAACTGGTTAAATGGATAACCATTCATTTGTATGTACATGAATCAGTGAAGGTCCTTCTACTATCTCCAATTTAATAAATAACTTTGATTAAAAGATAAAAATATAAGTTGTGCGTTGAATAGGAAAATTCAAAAAGCAGAACCTCGTAAATGTTTGTGAGAAGACAGAACTGGAAGTGTGGCTTTGAAGCAAGAAATAAACATGCAAATACAGCAAACAATCAGGTTAGAAAATAATAAGTTGTACCTTTACTGCAAAAAGGGTGGATTTCAAAAATAAGAAAGTCTTGCCAATATTGAGGAAAGATACATTGGCCTTGGAATAAGTGCAGCTGTGGTGAGGGGGTTAATCTTTGTAGGGTAACCAAGACCTGTGGTCACTGGAATGTGGAAGAATGAGATATAATCTAATTAAGTTGTACAAGATTCTGAGCAGGATTGACATGGTAGATACTAAGAAGCTGTCCGGAATGAGAGCGCATTATCTTAGGACAAGACAACTTGGACTGGAAGAGTGATTTCTTTGCATAAATGTTGGGAATTCACCTCGGGAACCAAGGATGCTTGGTTATCAAGTATAATATTAGAATTGATAGATTTTTGAACAGTAAGGTGATAAAGGGACATAGTGATTGAGTGAGAAAGTGAATGTGAGATACAGGACAAATCAAGATAGTACTGATAATTGGAGCAAGCTTGGAGGACTGTAAGGCTTACTTCTGCCATTATTCATGCTCCTATATTTTTATTCCGACTAACTTTATAGTGAAAATGCGGGGAAACTTTGTTAATCATGGCAAGTCAACAACTCTGTGTAATATGGTATTCCTTGTTTTTCAGCTTTTCTTCATGAACTACTACATCAAAACATATAGAACAGGCCTGAGTTTTAAACTGAGTTACTCATTTACAAAGACAAAATGGTAATTCATTTACATTTCAATAAAACAACCAGTGTAATTAATTGGAAAGAGTAATTATCAAATTTTCTTTGGACAATTGATGGTGACAATATAGTTCAACATTGATTGGCATGATTTAGGATTTCTAGCTTAGAACAGGTTCAAAGATCATTACTGCTCCACACATACATTTTGGTTTTGTTTGGAACTTCTAATTACATTTCTGGATAACTTTCATAAAGGACAAGCATTTATTTTCACCCATTTGAAGCTTCTTTACATAAGCTACAATCAAAACTGTCAGTCTTTTACATTTCAGTCATAGAGCTAATCAGTGTAGAACCAGGCCCTTCGTCCCAACTAGTCCATGCTAACCAAGTTAATTAATTGAGCTAGACCTACTTGACTGTATCTGGTCCAGATCCCTCCAAACCTTTCCTATCCATTTACCTGCCCAAGAGTCTTTTAAATATTGTAATTATACCCACCTCTACCACTTCCTTTGGCATATAGTGTAAAGTTATAAAAAATATCCCTTCTTAAAAATGTATACTAAACAAAAATCTGGAAATTATATATATATATATTTTTTTCATATTTTAATATTGTGTTTCTTAATTATTGCTAACTTCTGCAAGAACAACCGTGTAAAGTTGAGAGAGCTTCTCTTGAATAACTGGTAACATATCATAATCAAGTAACATATAAAATGCATAAAAAGGGGGAGGTTATTTGCTAGATCATTTCTATCTGGCTTTAAAGTTATTTGCGAGATAATTTCTACCTTGCTCTAGAAATTAAGTAGCTATAAAGAATCCTACCAACACCGTCTACAAAAAGTATTTTTTGAAGAACTTTGAGCTACCTCTTCAGACAAAGAGCTTTGCAGGACATGCCTTAAATGCACAAATTAGCATAGTAATTTAACATTGAAACTGCATTAGATTCTTGACTCCTCATAAACAATGCCACCGTGATCAGGCATTATTCATAAAAATATGCACAAGCAAGATCGAGGAAGAGCTTGAACCAATGTGTCGGGGGAAGGACACAAGCAGCATGAAAAAGACAACAAGCTGCACAAAGGATTGAAAGGAGTGAATAGTATTCGAAGAATCCGGGGTCAGAAAGATGCGTGGCAGACGAAGGTGGCAGCTAACATCCAAATATAGTTGATCGGTTGCAGGCACAGCAGCAAAATGGGATTAGGATTGTGTGCAATAATAGACATGGATCAAGTAAGAGGAGGAGAATGTGCACCGCATATTCTTGGCCATAATACATTGAGGAAGGGTAGAGAAAAAACATGGAGGTGCAAAATGGCAAAATAGCAAAGATACGAACAGAGCAACAGAAAGACATAATTTATCTGAAGTCTATTTCATTGAAATGAAGACATAAAGGAGTGACCATCTTGTTTGGCGTGGACACTGTGGGCCAAAAGGCCTGCGCCTTTGCTGTATTGTTCTATGTTCGATGCTATATGCCATAGGCAATCAAAGAATTGAAAGGAGATGCAGGTAGCAGAATAGTACAGAGAATGGCTGCAGAAATTAAGTGGTTTATAGCAGAGAGAGGTTAAGGCATCTGATGGAAGGGTTAAAAAATTTGAAGGGATCTGCAGGCAAATAAAGAAAACATGCCCTACGAAGATGAAAGATTGGTAAAAGGAAGGTGGATTTAAGCTAATTGGTAGAAGAGCCAGAGCAGTGGAGATTTTTTTTTTCAAGTAAGATATCAGGATCTGGAAGTCACTGCAGGAAAGTAGATTCAATAATCACTTTCAAGAAGATTTTCATTGAATTCCCAAAAAGGGGAAAAAATGCAAGACTATGGGAGAAAAGTGGGGGAATCATTGGAGTGTTCACTCAAAGAGCTGACCAAAGCTCAATGGACCAAATGGCCTCACTGTAATGCCTCGGTTTATGATTTCCTAGAATGCTTTCATGACAACAGAACCAGCTGCATAACTTTTGTAACTGTCTTTACCTTTAAGAATCAACCTCTGGTATGATCCCAAAGTTCAGTTATTATTATTCTGGTACTATTATATAAAGCTTATCTTGGAAGTATCTGATTAAATTTATGTTTGGTGAAATAGTGGAAATAGTGTCAACATATTCTAAATGTATTACATTTAGTTGAATAAATTATATATTAAAGATGGAGAAAAAAAAATCACAAGGAAACTTTGTATGAAGTTCTATTTTAAATACTGTAGGAATATAACTTATTTTGTGCATTGCTATTCATTATTTGTTAAACAGTGGGACACAAGTGGCATGCGTAAAAGATGCATTAAAGAAGTAGGTAAATGTGATTGTTTGGAAGAAATATCATTGGTATTCTGTGTCTTCCTATTCGATATTGTAACAGGACTTTTCAGAAATAGGCTGTATGTCGGCTCTGTGCAATTCAGAGGTCATGAATGCCTTTACGTAAACACAAGAATTCCCCACCCCCAACACCATGCAGGTAATATTTTGGCAACATGCATTTTCTAGCTATATGTTTTATTTGTCTCTGGTACAAAGTAGCTCTGCAATTTAAATTCATTGGATTTTCCAATCAGCCTAGCACGCTCCACCAGAAACAATAAAACAGTCTCCGCCGTTCTTCTGCTGACTAGCCATGCAGCAAAGCAGCTCCCCGCTACACACATCAGTGGGCCTTTTGGAGACCAAAGCTATTCCTGTAGTGTATGTACGCTCACTGCCTACCAAATGATTAATAAATCTGAAGGAGAGACAGAAAGCAAATATATTTGCCTCTGTATTGTTAACTCATCCTATGTTTTATTGACAAAAAGTAAAGGCAACCAACCATCAACCTGAAATATGTTGACTATAATTTCAGATTTTTATAGGCATACTGTTTCTGTGCTTCAAAGTCCATTAATAATATGCAGTGCAAAAGCAAGATAAATCCATTTGAAAACTATGAACAGCACCATTAAATTCCACCTTTATTCTAATTTTTAAACAAAGCTGAAGGTAGTTGCACAACATTGCAATTTATTTTTTCCTTCAGTGATGGTAGAATTACTCTATTAATAAACTTAATTTTTGTTGCTGAATCCCCCTATCTTATAACATGGTTTTATAGTTAGGGTGTATTAACAGAATTTCCTATTGCTATTTTAAATGTCAGAACCAAACAACATCAAAACTCCAGGCATGTACAAAAATCAAGTACTTAAAGGAATCTAGAGGTGGGACTTACTTTAAGATCCAGTTAAATTTAGAGTTGGAATAAATAACAGCTTGTGATAGAGATTCCAAGGAAAATTACAGAAACAAATGTCATACTGAGTTATCTGTCATCAGATCTTTTCTTCCCACTAATATTTGATGCACAGTTTCCATACAGGCAAATACTGCTACACATTGGGGATACATGAGCACAAAAAAACGTCTGCACAAAAACATACATAACCACACATGACCTCCCCCTCCCCTCCCCTCCCCTCCCCATACACACACACATACACACACACACACAGATAATGAAAACTCTTAATGATGGCAAACTAGGCAAAGTGTAAGGGCAAACATAGGAGACTATGAGATTAGGAGGGGAATGGGTAAATAAGTGTCAGAAGAACTGACTTCGAAAATATTTTAAGGTCACGCATTTTGGAAGTAAAAATAAAGAATGAAAATACGGTTTAAATGGCTTTGCATATAAAACAGCGGTTATGCAGACACACATAAATCCTAAGAGTTGGTGGCCAGATTGAAAGAGCTTTTACTAATGTAAATTGGATCTCTTCACATTGGTATCAAGAGGTGTTGAATACAGGTTATTTTGTTCCATGGCAAGTTGTAAAATTGAACTCAATAAGTCCATTAATTAATTACCCAACACGTGAAAATGACTGATGCCTTGTTATAAAAAACACGTTTAAAATAGAAAATAAGGTATCTTTACCATTGTCTTATGCCTTGACTTTGCACCTTAATATTTTCAAGGCAAAATAGGGAGGGTAATAATAATAACAACAGCTTGGCAATATTTTCCACAGTGCAAGAGCAAAATGAAGTAACACCTAAATTATCAGTTGCAGAAGCCTACAGTGATTTCAGCAATGTGCTCAGTAACTATGGTCTACAGAGTATGAAAATACAGAAGAAACAGTGCAATAAAAATCTTTATGAGTTGCTGCGAGATGATTTTGTAGGCAACGAATAGCAAAAGGTCCAAGTGTATCCCAAAGAAATGTATAAGAGAACAGATTTAAAAACTCTATCAGAACATTCTCCATGACTTTGTGTGAAATAAAAAAAAGGGAACTACAAGGTTCACAAAAGATAAACTGACCTTGAGGTAGGTGCAACACAGGATCACCAGACTGATGCAAGGACGGGGAGTAATATTACTGAATTATGACGTCGGGTCTCATAAAGTTCTTGTACTCCCTCATATGCAAGATTGAGCCAGGCGTATTTGGGTAATTTCAGCACTTCTTCATGTAAGTACCAGCAATGTTTTGGCTTTTCACGTGAATATGGAAGGCCCAAGGTTGCCCTCAGTTGGTTTCTTCAGAGGAAGTATAATTGGAATACATTCAGATTCCAGTTAGAAGCTCCTAGGTTGTGACAACGCTACAGTACTGACCGCAGCGACTGTGAACCTCAATGGACTTCCTTTGGTTGCACTGACTTGGGTTTTTGCACTATTATCATGCTTATTACTTTATTGGATTAAAAAAACCCGTTATATATAATCTGTGCGTATCGCATTTTTTGGCCTGTTAAGTTGCTGTAAGTATTTTATTGTTCTGTTGTTGGTACATGACAATTAAACACTCGACTCTTGAATTCCCAACATTAATGGTGAGGAATCTGCACTAACACCCAAAGGCAGGTTGCATCCAGATAAGGACTGCTCTTTATTAATCTTAAAGGAGGGGGAGGACTGCAAAGAACTGAGGCAAGTAATTGCAAATATAGATTTTTTAAAAGTTTATTTAATTTTAGTAATTTTATGCTTTATGCGGTGTAATGTGTTTTAATCATTTTCATTGTTTTAAAATTTTTGGACAATTTCATCTGCAGGCCAAGACTTGGCACAAAGCATGGATTAGCCATCTGTCAAAGTTTGTTTCAGCATTTCCAACTCTCTGTACCCAACTCTCATGTGATCCCAGAAAAAACAGACAAAGTGCTGGAGTAACTCAGCAGGTCAGGAGCGTTGCTGGAGAACTTGGATAGAGGATGTTTCGGGTTGGGACTCTTCTTCAGACTGATTGTACTGGGGGGGGGGGGGGGGAGAAAGCTGGAAGAGAGGCGGGGCTGGGCCAACGCGTGGCAAATGAGAGGTGGTTACAGGTGAGGGAGAGGGGGGAATTGTTTGACAGGTGGGTGGACAAAGACACCCAGATGGAAAGAAAACAAAAAGCTGTGAGATAAAGAGATAAGGAGGGAAGATGTGCAAAATGAGAAGTCAGAGGTAAGGATATAGATGGAAGGGGATGAGAGAAGGGGAAAGGGTTGTTGTTGATTAGTTACCTAAAATTGGCGAATTCAATGTTTATACCATTGGGTTGTAAGCTATTCAGGCGGAATATGAGATGGGATTCCATTATGTTGCGGCCAACCCCGTCAACACACTTGCTTGCGGTAAACTGGCTCTGGATGCTTGCCCCTGCCTGGGTGACGTCAAAATCTTGGTCAGAGGTGAGAGTGGGCAGCTTGCTGCTCTCAAACCAAGGAGAGGATTCAAAATAGTAAAGGAGAAAAAAAAGGAGGACAAGCCAAAATTAGAGCCAGCACATTTAGTCATAAAAACAAATAGCTTTTCTTTTCACAAAAACGTCAAAAATGATGGGCTGATTGTTGGTCTTAAGATTTGAACCATCTTTTTGACAATCTGTGGAGCAAAGTCAAACACAAATCAGTTTGTGACACAAACACAGATTTGTGGCACAAATCAGCAGAGAGGCTGAATTGTTTCGCCAGGTGTTCCTAGCTTCCAAAAGATTAACTGGAAGTTAAACCTCTGTACTGCTTGGAGAACATTTTCAAACCACTGCAATGCTGACACCCATACCAGTTAGATTATTAATAATGCATTAATTATCAGTCGTCTTAATATTGATAAATTCACAACTAAAAAACAAATCACTGTGGACTGACTGTTTCACTTTTAAAGAAAACTTATTTTTGTAAGTTGAAAGGTTTATATATTGAACATGAAAGCAGATGAGAGGTCCAAGATTCCAAAAATCCAATTGTATAAATTACTGTTTCCAGAGAAATTAAATTGACCACTGAATGAAAAAATAACTGGATCATGTGCTGACTTTTCTGTTTGAGATATGGGCATTTTTTAGAATACTTACAGTCCAAACGTATCAATGACACCAAAAGTTTATGATTATTACAGCTTCTTCATTCTTGGATGGGCAGGAACAGAAAAATAAGCCAGAAAAAGAGAGCCTTTCTGTTTCCAGATCATTAATGCAAATTCCAGTGTGTGGATTTATTATGTAAAGGTAATTTCTGGTACATTACTGGAGCCATTGCTCATTTGCAGTTGTCTCAAGAGAACTGCGGATAAAAACCTGTGCTACGACAATGCCTTTAAGAACATAGCACATAACTATTTTGCAGAAGGGGGCCAGGGTTAAAACTGGCGCAGGCTCAGTGGCTACATTCATTTCCATGGCAGGAACAGTGCTGAGGAGGATGGGCAAGTTTCAGGTAGTTAATATTTTTCCAAATTAATTGGTTTTCTTTAAATATATGTCACAGTTTTAAAGTATTTTCTATTGTTTTATTTATATTTTTAACGTAAGATTTTTAAATGTTTGATTATTTATCCAACACTCTAAAAATCGTTTGTGAACTTTGAGAACTGGTATTCTGGGTGGCTGTGAATGAAGGATGTGATTTACTTTTGATTTTTGGGGATGGGGCCTGCTACTGCATCAGGAAGGCCCCATGCTGTACCGACTTTAAA
This sequence comes from Rhinoraja longicauda, assembly GCF_053455715.1. NCBI lineage: Eukaryota > Metazoa > Chordata > Chondrichthyes > Rajiformes > Arhynchobatidae > Rhinoraja > Rhinoraja longicauda. Next base: position 27,423,184 of record NC_135977.1, read on the forward strand.
GAGACAGCTTCAGAGACCAAAACTGCCTGTTAAGGCATGCGCAGGTGGGAGAGTAAAAGAATGGGAGATGCAACGCTCACTGAGGTGGGTCAGACACAACTGTGTTGTGGACTGCTTTAATGTTGGAAATAGTGTAGCAAGAGCTTTATATCACTCACACACTCTCGAGCGAAAGTGAAGGGTTAAGCTTCAACCACTGAAATTCTGGAAGGAGGAAAGAAATTATCTCCGAAGGGCAGAGATGGTTCACTGACACAATACCCATCCTTGCACCACAGTAAAATAGGCTAACGTTAGCAAAGTCTAGTTGACTACATCTGCAGACGGTACAAAGACTTGCATGCCAATATAATTTTATTACTTCTATACACCAATTAATGTTCAAATGCACCAAAACCTGCTACTACGTGCAGGACTTAAAAGAGTGCTTATACAGATGTGAATGCACATTATTTTACACATTGAAGGCTTCTATCAGCAAATCAGTAGTCTGCTTGGCCATGAATCACTGTCAACTGCAGTTGACTTAAACTCACTGATCAAACCCATCACACAGCACTAAACAGTGGCCTGGAAGTGAATGTTTGCTATCTGATGCATATGGATCACAGTGAACGTGAATGGTTTGATCTGATTCTCACATCAGCAGCATAAGCAGTTTGTGCTGTCCATTGAGCAGAGTTTTGCATCTCTGAAGGTTTTTAAATAAATTGAAGGGACTTGGTAACAGCTCATGAACATTACTATCATGAACATTACTGCAGTATATATTCAAAAAAAAGTTATAGAAGATGGCCAGCTAAGAATATCCAGATTAAACAGTCAGTCATCATTATTACACAGCTGATGACAAGAAAAAAAATCTCTCCAACCTTTTGACCATGTTTCCCCCTGGTCTTTGAGGCGTTCATTGTAATCAAACCCTTTCGCCAGCCCCACCTGCTCCTCTGCATCTTGGCAAAGTGACTATTTACCAGGGGAAAGCTAGTGTTTTGATCACACTATTTTGCTGCATTGGAGGGATAACTTAAGATTGAATAGCACTGATGACTGGGAACTCTGGCTGTTTTCATGCTTTATCTAGCAGCGATTTGCTAGTTATGCATGAGCTATAGTCTCAACGTGGGAATGTCCTGGTCTGTATAGCTCAATCTGTTAACAAACTGAATTTTGCAGGATGGCCAAGGAGAAAGGCCATCACCACTCTTAACATTTATCTTGAAAATATTTCCAACCAAATAAAAAAGATATTCTTCAAAATGATGCAAAGTGGCAGCTGTAACTTAACTACCAGTAACCAGGTTTAACCACATCCCAATATACCACAGGTACAGAAAGGCCAATGAAATCATGGAAAGAGTTAACAACGTGATTTCCTAATCCATCCACTTTGTCTCTGTGCACGTGTGAACATGTGCATGTGTGTGTGTGAGTGCGTGTGCATGTGCGCGGGCATGCTTGTTGACTCACTAACAACAGAGACATTTGTAACATTGCTCTTTGTAACATGAAATATTATGCCTTTGACTTCCAATTATTGGCCTTTTTGCATGAAACACAAGAATTAAATATTGACATTACAAAGACAATGATGGAAACCATTTATCCAATTATAGACAATCAAAGAAATTTGGATTCCATAAATTGTAGCTTAAAGATACTTTGCTTTCCTTTCACCCGTGTTAAATCATCATGTTGTGTTAGATAACTGCCAAAAATAATCCAATGAGCTAATGAAATTTTTAAAATTTAAATCATGACATGGAGAAGATTCTCGTAGTGACCAAATAAATTTATTTATACATAATATATATATTTATATAATATGTTTATATACATCAGCCAATTAACCCCCCCCCCCCCCATGTCCCTCAACTGTATCCACCTATCACTTTCCAGGCATTGTGCCATCCCCACCTCTCTCCCAGCTTTCTATTACATCAAATTACATGTAAAAAGGTCCCAATCCAAAACATCTTTTGTTCATTCCCACCACAGATGCTGCCTGAATTGCTGAGTTCCTCCACCACTTTGGGTTTTGCTCAAGATCCCACAATCCACTTTCTTGTGTGTGTCCTTTCTACCAGTGATATGTGTCCTTTCTACCAGTGATATGGGTGAGCATGCATATGGTCTCGTGGGCAAGTTGGATCGATATACCCCCCCCACTCCTGCCCTCCCCATCCACGGAACACCCACATTTTTCCCACCATCTCCCAGTCACTGCTCCTTTCTTTTTCCTCGTTTACATTCATTTTCCACCCTCTGTCCTCCTTCTCCTAGTTCATACATTTCCTTTTTATCCCACCTCTTTCAACTCCCTCCCCCCTGCCCCTTCTACCCATATATTCCTCCGTCGTTGCATTATAATCCTCTTCTCGTATCACTTGCCTGGCTTTAGCCCACCCCCACCTCCCTTTTCTAACTTTCTCCTTCCCCCCACCCCTGCCCATACGCCATCAGACTGAAGAAGGGTCTAGACCCAAAATGTTAACTAATCATTCCTCCCCAGAGAGGCTGCTGCGTTCCTTCAGCACTTACTTTTTTGTTCTCCCTGGTATAAAGGCTGGCATTACTCTGTGCATTAGAGGCTAAACAGAGATATGATTTTTTTTGAGCGAGATTTCAATGGATTACTGTCACTCAAGTAACAATGAATCACTGTTTTTAGCAGGAGATTGTAAAAAATTGGAAGGTACAGGAAAACTGAAAAAAATTGATTTGTTTTTCACTAATTAAGAGTAAATCAGGTTCCCTTAACTAATGAGTTTGAACCTTACGAGCTCAGCAGTGGATGAATTACTCTTCAAAGAACCACCACTGTCATATTACATCCCATCCACTTATGCCATCAACAAACTATTTTGAATATGGCTCCAAAGAAAAATAGATCACCATAAATGAGTTGCCAGAGGAGGCAGTTGAGGCAGGCACTATAGCAACGTTTAAGAAACATTTAGACAGATACTTGGATAGGATAGGTTTAGAGTGATGTGGGCCAAATGCAGGCAGGTTGGTCTAGTGTATTTGGACATATTGGTCAGAGTGGGCAAGTTGGATCGATGGGCCTGTTTTCTGTATGACTCGAAACATGTCTACTTTTCCTATCACCTCATACATCCTCACTTTCACAAGCTGAAGGCAAGAGCTGGAATGACTATCAGGTAATTTAGCTCCGTCTCAAAGCAGCATGGTGGGAGGTTTTGCTGAGATGTTGTTGAACTGTCAGTAATTGTAGGTAGTGCAGTAAAATTTAAACAAACTTTGCTTTTATGCCCAGTAAGGTAACAGATACCAAGTCTGAGAATGAAAAAGTATTTTGCTTTGCATGCCATTATTGCACCCTGATGGCACCAAATATTCTCAACAGAAGGTACAGAATATCCATAGGTAGGATGAGGTTCCCTTCACTCTTCAAGAATCCAAGACACAGAAGATAACCCCTCGTTAGAAAAAGGGGATGTGTTCTTTTATCTCAAACCAACCATCCTGTGTGACCCTCATGCCTGAAATTTTAATTAAGACAGAGCTTTTAGCTGTCTCTGTGTTGTCATTATAACTGCTCTGGCCCAAAGACATCCAGACAATATAAAAGAAAGAATTTCATCCCTTGAATTTGTAAGCAGAACGAGAATAAAATGTGCAGCTCTGCACACCGTCTCCGGTGCTTGGATGAAATGACCATTGGAAAAGGCCGTGATTTTAACTATTAGCATACTATAAGCAAGCTCTATGATTAATGATTCACTTGGTGATGTGCGATTATGTGATTTACAAAATACCATACTGTAATTTGAACAAATGAAGAGACTATGATGGTTTAAAGCCTTGATTTGCTTCAATATACCATTTTTTTGAAAGGCTACAACCTTTACATTTTTTTTATCACTTACCAATTTAAAATATTTTGTAGGCTTTTCTTTACAAAAAATGCCCACGTTGCTTCTATAGATTCATCAATCAGGTGCCTATGGCACTGCTACAGGACAAATCTGATCATTATTAATCAAAGATTTGTTTTCCCTGAATAAAATCAGTGTGTGCAGCATTGATTACCTAATTGAAGAAAAGTTTCTGAAATCTTTACAAGAATAGTTTAATGCAATTAGAAACAATTTTTCAATGTTTAAGTCCTTGATATGCTCACAGACAGACACATGTGGTCTTCTATCTCCTTTCCATACTTCCTTTCTAAAACAATAGCAGTGGGTTCGTGAAACCCATGCAGATTTAATTTTGTATGCTAAATGGGTAAAAAAAATACATATAGCAGGAATTTAATGTAACTTTGTTAAAATGCCAAAACAGGGAGTGGAAAGAATGAGAAAATGAAGGCAATTATAAGCTAAACTATTAAAAAAACAAGAAACAAAACACTGAAAATAGTGAAAAAATAACAGAAAGAATATAGATTAATAGAAGAAAAATAAAGTAAAACTTTCTGGTTTAGAAGATCAAATCCAGTTAAATAAAATGCAATCTTCTATAAGTCCTTAATTCTCACTCTGCTTAATAAACAGGAATCGCTCGTGACGGTATAATGTTGTGTCTTTAAAAGGTGTATAAAATATTATTGCAAAGGAGTTAAATCATAGAAGAATTCTGTAATTTATGATTGCATTGTTTATTAGATAACACAGGCTTATTTAGGGCAGAATATTTAATGGCAGGTGGAAATTCCTTCATACAGCACTTGTCCACAGGCTTTGACATTTTTCTGGCTACAAAGTGACAGCTGACAAAATCATTTGGGTCCACAAACGGCCACTAGGCCACAGGTCATTTGTCTAAGAGAGCCCAGATCCAGGATTCATTACTTGAAACACTGCAAATGACACGGCCCTTCAGGCAAGCACTGCACACTCTACACTACTGCCTCCACCAAATAAAAAAAACATGCAATTTCCAGCAGCCTGAAGGAACATAGAAAATAAACTGCAACTACATTAATTGCAAATTGGAGATGCTGCCAGTATTTTCTTTCAAGTAAAATGAAGAATAGTTGTTCTTTGTGTGCGACAAAGTGGAACTTAAATGACATTCAACGGCTATAAAGTTTAAATTAGAATGACAGAAATGTTGCATGCACAATATAATTTATTTATTTTTGTTATGGAGAATGCTGTCCACGTTCTTAACTATTTAAGAACATTTTGTATTGCTGCACAGAAATATTTAATGTAGAATAGCTTTTACATCATGAAACCATCCCAAACAATACTGCATTAAGCAATTCAATATTCCAAATTTCCAATTGTTAACAGTACCTATATTACCAAGAGTAAATGGTCTCTTTACATGTGAAGTGGTTTTTCGTACAGAAATGATGCTTTAGTACTCGGAAGGTTATGAAAAACTAAGTGGAGAAGGGCAAACTAATCAGTCTGCATGCCCTTTCACCCCCAGGACCACGTGCAAGGCTAATACGTTCTAGCCCAGTCGGTTTACAAGTGACCCAAGGTCCAATGCTGACAAAAGGCCTATCTTCCCTCAGCCTAAATGATTTAAGTTCTAATCAAACATCATTTATACTACATCTCATAGCTGTCTCTCGAGATCTACTCCCACGTGAGCTGTTGCCATGACAACTGGTGTCTCATTTCAAATGTGTCAGGTTATATTATTGTCTTCATGGTTCTCTGATAACCTGCATCTCTCCAACATGCTTTTCTCATTCCCAGGAGAAACACACAGCTACCCTCGAGTCTGCTTGTGTGTTTTTGTGTCATTTTATTTAGCTAGATATGAAAATGAGACACAGATGTTTTGTCTGCTATCTCGCTGCTGACTATTCTGGCGGTATAATCGGTCTGCTCAGCCACTGCTGTGTTACACACTGACCACATCTACACAGCTAACTGCAAATGCTGTTTTACATACTGGAAAATCAGCTGTCAGTAGACCTGGGTAATGTAACTGAACCAATGCCAATGACAATTTGAAAGCATTCAAAAGCAGTGTACTAAAATAATCACTTCTTCTGACAAATACTTGCTTAGAGCAAAATGCATCAATTAATTTTTGGGGTGGGGGATTAACCTCTTTGTTATGCAAAAGCTATCATTACAATACCATGTTGTGGATACCACCAAGATGCTAGTAATTTTAGTCAGCAGTATTTTTACTTATATCTTTAGCTGAGTTGCATTTCTGAAGAGGATATTTCTTTCAGTGAATCCAACTGAATAGGGAATGGCATTACTTTTGCAAGATTTAGAACAACACTATAAACTGAAATGCAGATTTTAGGCAATGAAAAGTAGAAAATTTGATCAAATCTAGGTACAGGATAGAACTCGATGAAATTGCAACATGGGTCAATAAGGCCACAAAAAAATCAAACCAGGCACCATGGTTTATGTCTTGAGGGAAAGAACTGAAAAGTAGATAAACTTCTATTGAACCTTGGTTACCGCACATTTGGTCAATCGTGCACCAGTCTGATTGCCATATATTAAAAAATACTTACTGGAACAACTTCAAAATTTTGAGGTTATATCTATAAGCAAAGTGTGTAGAGGATTGGTCTCTTTTCTTCTGAAAAGGCTGAAGGCTGTCAGTATACCAAGCTTTAAAATTGTGAAGGGTTTTGATAAGGGAGGCAAAGATAGCGTTTGCATTTGTTAAAAAGAGAAAATTTGGAGGACCATTAAGTTACCAAGTAGTCAAATGGGAAATTCAGTCCAAATTTTTTTTAGGCAGGATGGTGACAACGTGGAAGTCATGACAAGTAGTTGAAGGGGTGGCAAGATAAACACGAGGGAAAAGTGAATGGTGGGTTATGCTGATAATTGAGTTAAATGAGGAAGCAGAGGTGGACATGTGAGTGGGGCTTGGTAGGTCAAATGACCAGCTTCTGCGCTGTGCTTTAAATGTACAACATAATGGCTAAAGCTCATGTAATAGGTAGAATGTTACTGCTGATGCTTAATAGGTTAATATTTATATTCCCAATAATACAAAACCCTCCTGTAAATAAGCATAAAACACAAATGGAAAAACATGGGTGGGATAGTGACACAACAGCACCAGACACCTGGGTTTGATTCAGACTATAGGTGCCATGTGTGTGGAGTTGTATGTTCTCCCTGTGACTGCACGGGTTTTCTCCGGTGGTCTGATTTCCTCCAACATTCCAAAGACTTGCAGGTTTGTAGATTACCTGGCTTCTGCAAATTGCCACTAGTGTGTTGGATGTGAAAGTGGGATAACATAGAACTAGTGTGAAAGGATGATCGATGGTCGGCATCAGGTCGGTGGGTCGAAGGGCCTGTTTCCACATTGTGTCTCTCAACTAAACATTACTTCAGAGTGCTGACCAGGTAGCCCTAATTTTGCAGCAAGTATTTTCAGTGTATATTATTTAGAATACAGAACACAAATAACAGAAAACAGAGATAAACACAGTTTATTCATTTTGTTAGTTTGCATGGGAAAAATTAAGCTGTTGAGATTAGAACTATGACTTGCTTCAATACAATACCCAAAATCCAACAGCCTATGTTTCTTTGAAGTGAAATTTCAATTAGTAAAGAAATATAAGCAAGCTTTACAATTGAAAGCAATTGCGCAATATCTGGTGAAACTACACTATTGTAATAAAGTTCTCGTAGAAATTTGTCCTTGGTTACACATGCAATGTACAATATGACATCACTGGATGCTTTCTAAAGTATGGTTCTATTAACCTCAAATCAACTTATGGAGTACAATACACAACTGCTACTCTTTTGCATGCTTAGTGTAAATGACTGAGAACTTATTTCTGTGTGTTAGCTTTTGAATGTTGAAAGGCAATACGGGGAGAAAAGATAAGGTACGAGGGTAAACCAGCCAATAATATAAAGGAGGATAGTAAAAGCTTTTTTAAGTATGTAAAGAGGAAAAAAATAGTCAAGGCAAATGTGGGTCCCTTGAAGACAGAAGCAGGGGAATTTATTATGGGGAACAAGGAAATGGCAGACGAGTTGAACCGGTACTTTGGATCTGCCTTCACTAAGGAAGATACAAGCAATCTCCCAGATGTTCTAGTGGCAAGAGATCCTAGGGTGACAGAGGAACTGAAGGAAATCCACATTAGGCAGGAAATGCTGTTGGGTAGACTGATGGGACTGAAGGCTGATAAATCCCCAGGGCCTGATGGTCTGCATCCCAGGGTACTTAAGGAGGTGGCGCTAGATATTGTGGACGCATTGGTGATCATTTTCCAATGTTCTATAGATTCAGGATCAGTTCCTGTGGATTGGAGGGTAGCTAATGTTGTCCCACTTTTTAAGAAAGGAGGGAGAGAGAAAACAGGAAAAAGGGAAATTATAGACCAGTTAGTCTGACATCAGTGGAGGGGAAGATGCTGGAGTCAATTATAAAAGACGAAATTGCGGAGCATTTGGATAGTAGTAACAGGATCGTTCCGAGTCAACATGGATTTATGAAGGGGAAATCATGCTTGACTAATCTTCTGGAATTCTTTGAGCATGTAACTAGAAAAATTGACAGGGGAGAGCTGGTGGATGTGGTGTACCTCGACTTTCAGAAAGCCTTCGACAAGGTTCCACATAGGAGATTAGTGGGCAAAATTAGAGCACATGGTATTGGAGGTAGGGTACTGACATGGATAAAAAATTGGTTGACAGACAGAAAGCAAAGAGTGGGGATAAATGGGTCCCTTTCGGAATGGCAGGCAGTGACCAGTGGGGTACCGCAAGGTTCGGTGCTGGGACTGCAGCTACTTACAATATACATTAATGACTTGGATGAAGGGATTGAAAGAACCATTAGCAAATTTGCAAATGATACAAAGCTGGCTGGTAGTGTGAACTGTGAGGAAGATGCTATGAGGTTGCAGGGTGACTTGGACAGGTTGTGTGAGTGGGCGGATGCATGGCAGATGCAGTTTAATGTGGATAAGTGTGAGGTTATCCACTTTGGTGGTAAGAATAGGAAGGCAGAGTATTATCTGAATGGTGTCAAGTTAGGAAAAGGGGACGTACAATGAGATCTGGGTGTCCTAGTGCATCAGTCACTGAAAGGAAGCATGCAGGTACTGCAGGCAGTGAAGAAAGCCAATGGAATGTTGGCCTTCATAACAAGAGGAGTTGAATATAGGAGCAAAGAGGTCCTTTTGCAGTTGTACAGGGCCCAAATGCGACCGCACCTGGAGTACTGTGTGCAGTTTTGGTCTCCAAATTTGCGGAAGGATATTCTTGCTATTGAGGGCGTGCAGCGTAGGTTTACTAGGTTAATTCCCAGAATGGCGGGACTGTCATATGTTGAAAGACTGGAGCGACTAGGCTTGTATACACTGGAATTTAGAAGGATGAGAGGGGATCTTATCGAAACGTATAAGATTATTAAGGGGTTGGACACGTTAGAGGCAGGAAACATGTTCCCAATGTTGGGGGAGTCCAGAACAAGGGGCCACAGTTTAAGAATAAGGGGTAGGCCATTTAGAAAGGAGATGAGGAAAAACTTTTTCACAGAGAGTTGTGAATCTGTGGAATTCTCTGCCTCAGAAGGCAGTGGAGGCCAATTCTCTGGATGCAATCAAGAGAGAGCTAGATAGAGCTCTTCAGGATAGCGGAGTCAGGGGGTATGGGGAGAAGGCAGGAACGGGGTACTGATTGAGAATGATCAGCCATGATCACATTGAATGGCGGTGCTGGCTCGATGGGCCGAATGGCCTACTCCTGCACCTACTGTCTATTGTTGCCTTGATTTTGTGAACTATTCTAAACCCAGAAATGGTCACAAAGGAGCACCTGCCAAATGAATAGGCTAAATAATCATAATCTTTTTTCACATCCTTGGAACATCACTGGCTTGTTTATAACTGTTGTTCTGATAACCTGAAAGTTATTCGATTTGCTGCTCAGAAATACTTGTATAGATTAATTGCACACATTTTGTGGGTGTTCGCCTTAATTGGCAATAAGTAGGGAAAACTTGATCAGCTTTCACCGATCGGAAACTGAGGTAGTTTTGATTAGTTTTGGGCGGCACGGTAGCGCAGCGGTAGAGTTGCTGCTTTACAGCGAATGCAGCGCCGGAGACTCAGGTTCGATCCTGACTACGGGTGCTGCACTGTAAGGAGTTTGTACGTTCTCCCCGTGACCTGCGTGGGTTTTCTCCGAGATCTTCGGTTTCCTCCCACACTCCAAAGACGTACAGGTATGTAGGTTAATTGGCTGGGTAAATGTAAAAAAAAAATTTTTTAAAAATTGTCCCTAGTGGGTGTAGGATAATGTTAATGTACTGGGATCACTGGGCGGCACGGACTTGGAGGGCCGAAAAGGCCTGTTTCCGGCTGTATATATATGATGATGATATGAATATAACTGATTCAATAATTCTTTATAAGCCAATACTTAAATAAGGTAGCTAGAAAACCTATGCTTCATTGCAAGGTTGTTGCATTAAACCCAACTTTGAATATACTTCTAATCATCTAACTGAGCATAGCACTGGGCTTGTGATTTAATTTTGAAGTTTAGACTTCACCTTTCAGTTGTGCATATCTTTGATTTCCCCTCTTCATTAATCTCAACTACAGATGAGAAAGTAGATAACTCAGCACTTTGGAAGTGTCAGTGTTGCTAAATTATCAGCATTCACTAGCTGCATGCAAGTGTTTTGGGATAAATACTCTCTCCAATCTTTTCTGCCAACTTCTCTGTGTGGCAAAGCTCTGCCTTTGTTGCAAACACAGCATTATTGTTGTGAAATGATAAGCTCAAGATGCCTTTTTGGACAACTAGTAGATTGTGTAGAGGAGGTAGTTCCACAAGTGCACTTAAGTAAGGAGTTCCAGGATTTTGACTTGGCAACAATACATCCAATGGAGGTGTGGGCATTCCTATGATCTGCTGTTCATTCTCTTCCCACTCGGTGAAGAGTGAACACTTACTAGGCGATATGAAAAAACCCATGGCAAGTTGCTGCAAAGCAGCTTTCAGTACAAATTACAGCCACTATATTCTGATAGTGGATGTTTTTCAAGGTAGTACTCAGACTGTCCATCAAGTGTACCGCACTGTCCTGCAGTTCATTTGATGGACAAAAACAAATGATGCTGGAGTGTATTGCCAGCACCTGGGGAGAATAATTTTAAAACATCACAAATCGGGTCTGTAACTTACAGGCTTCTGCACCATTTAGATGAATTAGCAATCTTACGACCACCCCGATGGGCACTGAGATCGCAACCTTCTGACACGCAGGCATGGTAAGTGCATTTCCTGGATCTGCCGGAGTGATCTCCATTTTGCCTGGACACATGTTCGCAGAGCCCAAAGATTTCTTGATCCATCACAAGGAGTGAATAGCGTCATCGGGAAAAGGGAAAGGTGGCTGCGCCTGCTTCATGATAAACTTCATGATGCATGTACTTGGTGGTATTGTCCAACTCCTACTCCCCCTACCTGGAACATCTAGTAATGAAGTGCTGTCCTGCCTACTCCCAAGAGAATTCATCTGTATTGCCTATAGGCAGTAGTAGACTCCAAGCAGACATTCAGTTAGATCTTGAGGAACTGTAGCCAGGGTCATCAAACACCAGAAAACACACTCCAATGCCTTCTCCATCATTGTGATGGACTTCAACGATGGCTAGCTTGAAGAAGATACTTCCAAATTACCTTCAGCACATCTCCTGCAGCAGTAGAGGATCACAAACCCTCGACCACTACTACTCCACCATCAGAGACATGTGTCACTCCATCACTCACCACTTTGGAATCACCTTGCTGGGCTATTTCTTCTTGCTCATAGATAGCGATTGAAAAGTGCGGCTCCGGTGAAGACGATTGTGCAGAGCTGGTTGGGGAGGCAGAGGAACCACCCTGCAACTGCTGAGACTTGGTAGACTGGCCGATGTTCAAGGACTAGGCAATGGACCTGAATGATACACCATGGTTGTTACCTACTTTATAAGGAAATGTGTGGAGGAATGTGTTCCTACCTAGGTCATCCGAATGTTCTCCAACCAGAAGCCTTGGATGAACTGGAGATGCAGTCTACTGAGGACCTGATCTGCGGTGTTCAAGTCAGGTGATTCAGAATTATGTAGGTCCAGGTACACTGTCCAGCAGACCATTGCGAGCACAAAGAGACACTTTGGAACTAAATTGGAGGCTCACGCGGGCACTTGGCAACCGTGGAAGGGGTTATAACATCGTACAAGGCTCAAGTGACAGCAATGTATCACTCCCAGACAAGCTCAAAGCTTTCCAAGTTCACTTCAAAATCTCAGTGCCCAAGATGAGCAAGGTGACATGACTCGACAACTACCAACCAGTGGCACTCATGTTCATTGTGATGAAGTGATTCAAGAAGTTGGTTATGATGGTTCTGCCTCAGTAATAACCTGGACCCACTTCGATTAATCTCCCTGCACAACAGATTGACAGCAGATGTGATCTTGCTTGCTCTCCATTCTGCACTGAACCACTTAAACAGGAACACATTGGTCACGCAGTTATTCATCAACCACCGCTAGGAGTTCAGCACCATCAACCCTTCCAAATTCATCATCAAACTCAGGAACTGGGTCTCTGCTCTTCCTTTTGCAACTGGATCCTGGATGTCCTCATCACAAACCTCAACTAGATCGGCAACATCTCCTCCTCTGTGACCATCAGCACAGGGGCAACCCAAGGCTGCATGCTCAGTTCCCTGTTTTACACTCTCTTTACCCATGACTGTGCAGCCTGTCACAGTTCCAACATAATCCTGAAATTCACCGATCTCACCAGCATTGCACAGAGTACAGGAGGGAGATTGTTAATCTGGTTCAGAGGTGCCAGAATAACCATCATGCCCTCAACATTAGCAGCACCAAGGACTGATCGTCGACTTCAGGAAGGGAAACCCAACGGACCATGTATCTGTCTTCATTGGCAGTTAGGCAGTGGAGAGAGCGAACAACTTCATGTTCCTGGGCATACACACCTCTGATGATCTGCCTGGACAGCACCACCTCAGTCACTGTCTCTTCCCACTGCTATGATCAGGAAAAAGGTACAGGAACCAGAAAACTCCAGACCCTTCTTCTGAACCAATCTGAAGAAGAGTTCCACCCAGAAACATTGCCTGCCCATTCCTTCCCCAGATGCTGCCTGACCAGTTGAGTTCCTCCAGGACTTTGTGTATTGTGTCTTCGAAGAACTAAAGCAACTTAGCAGACTTCAGGCTGGTATAATGTACTTTTAATAGGAAATACTATTGTATAGCAAAATTTGTTTCACTTTACATCCAGGATTAAGCAAGTCATTTGGAAACGGGTTATATTTTGTTCATCAAACGCTTTTGTCTATTTAAAGAAACATTGAAGATAGTGTAGTGGTATGGACAGAAAGAAGTGTTCAAAAAGGTAAAGCAATGAGCAATTGGTTTGCATATTTCGAGCGTGAATCAAGGATTGCCTCTGCTGGGCTAAAGCCTCACTGCTGTTTTGCCAAAGGTTTTGGGTGAGTGGCCAGCAGCCTGCAGCAAGCTGGTAATGATGGTGGACAGATGACAGCACCAGCAGCTTAAGTGCACCATTAGCACAGGTGAATGGTGGTGTCGCTGCTCAGCGATGAGATTTTGATTCACATGTTACAGAGTGAACTAATAATAAAGTCACAACTTCCAAATTAACATTGAGTTTGGCAAAGCCCAAACGTGATTATAATTGCAGCAAATCAAATTCAATACCATCAAAGAAATGTCTCAGGTACATGAAGAATCAACCAGGAAACAGAGTAACTGGTGTCAACATTATTTGTTTGTACTTATTCAACCACAGGCTATTTAAGAATGATATTCATTCTGCCATGCCTTTATATGATATTGTTTTTGAAGTAAATTCTTTTTCAAAGAGTGTGGTCCGTAGCATCACATTCTGCACGAAAAGGTTTAATAAATAGGAATGAATCTATATAAAGTGAAGGAGCAAACAAATATTCCAAATGTGAAAGTTAATTAGTATTTTGATGTGCAGAGTTAGGCAGTGCTGAAATAGAGCTCCCTCCAGATATTCTTAACAAGGTGAATTCTTTATTCAACATGCAAGGGCCAGGAAGATGCTTTATTGAGGCAAGAAGAAAGGGCAAATGAAGCAATTTATTTCACTCTCATCAACTGGCTAACATCTAGGTGAAAATCGTGTTACAGAAATCCTTACTCAAAAGTTGCCCCATCACTTTCTTGGTCAATAAATGTTGTAGAAGTCATTTTTTATGTGCGTTGAGCAATGCTGTGAAAATGCTATCTGACAGAAGAACATTTGTTTTTGCAAGCTTAAAAGAACAAATATGTGACTGAAAAATACATAGTGAATACCCTGATGGAAACTGGCTTAAAATAAGTAAAATTGCTTGCAGAGACTGAAGAAACTGCAGATGCTGGAATCTTAAGCAAACCACAAAGTGCTGGAGGAACTCAGCGGCTCAGGCAGAATCTGTGGTGGGAATGGACAGCTGGCGTTTTGGGTCGGGACCCCTCTTCAGACTAGAAGGGTAATTTTTCCTCAATTTCCCTTTCTTCACACCTCAAAAAATGCTTATTGAAATAGAGCACAGAAAATATATTAAATTGAATTAACTGTTTGATTATATATTTGATTTTTTCCTCTGTTTTGTTTAAGTTTACAGATACTTGACATCGGTTAACAGGGTATAATTAATGAAGGCATTCCTTTATAAGTGATCCTTTTTTCCTGAGCACTATTTGATTCTCAGTGTATTTAAATCAGTCCTGACAGCACTTACTTAATTACAGACAACAAAGTGGGTGAATTTAATTTCTAGTTGGACATTCCAATTAGAAGACTTCAACTCTATTCGCAAGAAGTGAAATTTTAGAGTACAAGTAGGAAACTTAGATTTAGGAACTGCAGTGCGATTCTGTGAAGGAAGCTTTTAGAGACAGGTTGCCAACTCAGCCAGCAATAATAACGAGAGATAAGTGTCCCTTTGAGATAGGTTAGGTCATCAATAAGCTATTTCCCCCTTTTTTGTATTTTAATTAGAACCAAAAGAATGTGCAAGATATCCACAAGGCTCCAGTGTGCGTGCTAAAAGGGGAAGCAAATGCACATTTCCTTGACAATCACATGAAACTATTAATGATCAACGTAGAGAAAGTTCGAAGAGTGATCTTAATCACGTCAAAAGAGCAAAGACAGAAAGCACAGAGATAGATTTTTTCAAATGTCCAACAACAGTTAAAAGCTGAAAGAATGAGTCTTCACACATGCAAAAGTTAATTTTCAGAAAAATATATTGTGTTTGGCAGTAATTAAGGCTGATTATGCTGTTAAAAAGGATAACTGGACTGAAATGGGTAAGACTTAAGTTTCTGGGGACAGATTTTGCCAAAATCTACAACTTCTATGACGCTTGAGTGGAACTGAAGATGAAGCTATCGAGTGAAGTTTATTTTAATGTAGATTCTGGATGAGTAGCACTTGTTAGGTAAGAAATTCTGGATCTCCACATTTAACTGTGCATGTCTAAATTTGTTGTCAGATATGTCATAAATAATGATGACCTTTAAAAAAAAATAAAAACAGTAAATTCCTTTCAAGACCTCCAGGACAGAGATTCATTGGACTTCCACAAAGAAGTGATGTAAAGGGAGTACAGTTAAACTGCATCTCCTTTTGGAAGGTCAAGACTTTAATTTCTTAATTCATGTCACTGCAAAGAGAGCTTTGCAAGCTTATGTAGTGTAATTTAAGGGCTCCTGCCCTTTAATAATATCAAGGCCAACATGCCTTGCCAAATTATAGAATAGGGACTACAACAATCACTGCATAGAAAAAAAAACTGTTTCCTTTTCCATCGGCACATTCAAACATATTTCTAAGAGATCTTTGAGCCTAATTATAATAACAGAGAAGTTGATCAAACAGAATATTAAAATGATTATTAGGGGTTTGCGAAATACCGGATACATTTGGGTTACAAGCAAGTTTAATGACAATGCTAAAAGGGGAAT
The DNA here is from genome assembly GCF_053455715.1 of Rhinoraja longicauda. NCBI lineage: Eukaryota > Metazoa > Chordata > Chondrichthyes > Rajiformes > Arhynchobatidae > Rhinoraja > Rhinoraja longicauda. The sequence goes on from NC_135977.1 coordinate 27,439,162, forward strand.
AAGATATGATTTATAGTGGCTTCTCTCCAGTCTTTAGGAAGCACCAATTATTATCAGATTTTATTCATGGTAAATTATTAAATGTTTAAAATAGATACTTTAAAAAATGGCATGCCATGCAGAATACCCTTGCCATGTGGGTGTTAAAACTTCCTTCAATACACATGGATGCCCAAGGATGTGAGATTAGGCATTTCCCTTGCGCTGTCAGATTTAAGGCAGTCATTGTAGAGTGTAGACACTTTTCAAACCTCAAAATGCTTTAGTGGAATTAGAACCAATTCAGCCCATCATGAATATGCTGGGTCCCGAGCAGAGCAATTAAATAATTCAAACCTCTGGCCCATTCTCTGCAACGTTGTGAGTTTTCATTATCTAATTCCCTCCTGAAAGCCAAAATGGAATTGCCGCCACCAAATCTGCAGGCAGTGCATTCAAGATTCCAAGAGCATGCAGTGTCAAAAAAGTTTTTCTTTATGTCATTTTATTCCCTTCCCCTTTATTTCTTTCTACCTGTGACCTCTAGTTATAGATCGCTCATCTAAGGGGAACAGCTTCCCCCTTAGCTCTGTGCAGACCCATCATTCACAAACATCTGATCTCTCTTCTGCTTTTATGTAAATAAGTCTCAGCAACTCCCATCTATCCTTGTATCTCGTCCCTCATCTCACGACCATTCTTGTAAATCTTTTTTGGACCCTCACTAATTCCTTCAAATTGAAGCTCTAGAGTTAACCAGAACGGGACACAATATTTAAGTTTGATCCTGAATTGCCTCCCCTCATTGTTCCTACCAACATATATCATCTCAGATTTTTCTGCACTGAACTGCATCCCATTCCACTGCCTGGTTTCTGTCGCAATTTATTATTATTCTCTTTGTAGTTCACAACTGCAAGTTTTATGTCATTGACAAGTTATAAAATGTGTAATGTTTAAAATTATTCCATCAAATTTTTCCAATGCCTGACACTCACTCCTATGTGTGAAAATAGCTTATTTTAATCCACCCCTTTGGTTCCTTTTATAGCTTGAAAACTTCAATCAAATCATCTATCAACGTAAAAACCAGGAAACACTACCCTCTCTACTTCCATCTCTCTTCATAAATTACCCTTGGAATCCAGATAACATTTGGGTAAATCAATATTGCATTCCCTCCAAGAAATATATCTTTCTAAGAAGGACTTCTCAGTATTGCTCAGGGTTCCTTGGGTGCAGTTTAACTGTTTGACTGTGTTTTTACTCCCTTCGGCTCCAACCCAGTTGATATGAAGGTCAGTATTCCAACGGCCCTGTTCTACATTCAACAACGACATTTTACTGAATTGTCTTCATGGACCCTAAATCTCTTTGGACCTTCACTGGCTCGAGCTCTTCAACAATCAGGAAAATCTAAAACTATAACCACAAGCATCTTTCTGATTTGAACCTGATTGGAAGATAACCTGCACTTGCTACTTGACAAATAGCGAACTTAGAAGACTGGTGCCTTCTCAAAGGTTGAATGATAATTTTTTAAAGATCACATCATTTTATTTTTCACTCACTCGCCAATGTGCCAAAGCTTTGACTTGCTTTATTACTAAAAGCTGTTTTCAAACTGTGCTTGAGTTTCGACTGAACATCTAGAAATAGCACGTATATTTTGTGTTAATTTAGAATTAAAAGTTCACCATAATTGGTAAAGATTTGTTTAGATGATCATTAACGAGGGTAGTATATTCAGTGCTCTGACCGATTTTTTAATACATTAACCAACATCAGAAAAATAACTGAAAACAATTAAAACCTCCATCTAAATCTTTATGCTAGCGTAGGGTTGAGGGGTAACTCTTCAATAAAATACTGAAGATTGGACCTGTCACTGTTCTATTTTAGTGCGGTAGTTGGGGAAACTGACCATTATAGTCTTCTGAATCTATCAAAAGGCCCCAGAGTTGGCATTTCATTACACGTATTGAAGTCTGGGAACAGCATAACAGGCTGAATGCCGGGGTTATGGGAATAGTCAGCATGATCAAGCCTCTTTCTCTATCCCATCCCCAACACACCAACAGAACTATTGGTATTGGTTTATTGTTGTCATATAGACTAAGCTAATAGTGAAAAATGTTGTTTTGCGTGCTATGCATGCAGATCATACCATACACGAGTACCTCAGGTAGTACAATTATTGGTGTTATTTAGACCTAGAAACTTGAAGCCCTCGATCATCTCCACTTCAGCACCAATAATGGAGAGTGGGGCGTGATTTCACCTGGTTTCTGAAGTTGATGACCAGGTCCTTTGTTTTGCTGACATTGAGATATTGTTTATTCTCCATCTTCTTCCTCTACTGTCTCGTTATTGTTCGGTATCTGTGCCATTAATAGCAGTGTCACCTGCAAACTTATAAATGGAGTTAGTGCAGATTTGGCCACGTAATCTAGAATGTAAAGGAAGTATAGTGTGGAGTGAGGCAGCCTTGGAGACACGCCGTTGCTGAGAATTATCGTGGAGGAGGTTTTCCATACCTCAAGACTGCATGCACGTTGAATCACCATGGTCTTGTATAACCGCAGTAAAGCATTTTCATTCAGCAACTCAAAGTCCCTCCAAACAATAGGCAACATACCATTTGCTTCACAACTGCTTTTGGACCTGCACATTATCATTGTGACTTGCATCCAGACATTTAGGCTCCATTCAAAGTCTGCATTTCTCAATCTCGCACTATTTCCAAAACAGTGTCATTTTCCACTCTGTTTACTAAAATGCTAATTGGACTACACCCCAGGGTTCTGAAAGAGGTAGCTTCAGAGATTTTGGAGACATTAGCAGGGATCTTTCAAGAATCACCAGTCAGAAATGGTCCTAGAGGACTGGAAAATTGCAAAGGCTTTGTCCCTGACTCTGTCTGAAGAAAGGTCTTGACCTGAAACATCACCTATTCCTTTCTCCAGCAATGCTGCCTGCCCATTGAGTTACTCGTTTTTTGTATCTATCTTCGTTTTAAATCAGCAACTTCAGTTACTTCCTACATCCCCCCCCCCCCCCAATTCTATATGCACACACCGTATTGGTCAACCTCATGCCTGGAAGCTTATTGAAATCCATCTGAAAATTTAAATAAATCACACCCACTGCTTCCAATGTACTCCCCATCCCCCAAGAAATCCAATAAGGTCAGAGAAGTAAACATAAACCTATCACTTCTATAGATGAATAGACTTTCTGGCAGATTTAGATAATTACAATGTGAAATTTACAAAGCTGTTTGGATGGTAAATTTAGTTCTAAATTTTGAATATTTTAAGGCTTGGATTGATAGAAAATATAAAATATGATAAATTGACGTTGACTCTACGTCTAACAGTGGGATGATAGACTGCATTCACTCTGGTATCTCAGACTTTGAGCTGCAGGAACATTTGAGGTTCTGGAACAGTGGCTTATCCAGAGGGATGTATGAGGTCAGAATTGTGTTCAAAATGTAGTCTGCGTAGGAAATGAGCTGTCAGACTCAAGTCTCTACATGTACCCACAGATTATATCAATGAACCTCTCTACAGAAATCTGTGGGCAAGGCGTAAAGAGGAACAAAGGACTTTAAACAGAGGACAGTTCCATGGGTGATGATAATAGCTGTCTGCTCAGTTTAAAAAATACGCAAGAGGTTTGTCAACTGATGCAGTCACAACGGCACCTCTAACAAATGTAGAATTTGTGTTTCATGCTACTATGAAAGTTTTTTCTTGCATAAAGGTTGAGGAAAAAATAGTTGGTAGTAAATAGATTATTGTTTAACATTAGAACAGTGCCATCTACTGGACTGTTAGCAGCATTGCAAGCGTTGTGGCTATTTCTTCGTTTTTTAAAGTTCAGGTGGTAGTCGGCTGACTGCATCAAAGATATATTGGCGTTTGGCATTTTAAGTGTTAAGTCATTCCTTGGAGAAATAAAAAGAGAGCTAAGCAAATGCTTTAACAAAAAATATTCTCCTTTTTCTCATTTTCATTGCCTTCTTGATTGGACAGTATCTTCTGAAACAATGTCATAGCTGTTTTGTAGATAGGCACAAGGGTGGTGATTTTCAAAGTATAAACCAGGGAGGAGTGTTCACACACTGCCATTCCTGCTAATGATCCAGCTCCCCTTAATCTTGATCCAGTTTGGAATTATACTTTCACTAAAAAACAAAGACTAAATTAACTTTCAATTATCAATGGAAGAGTGTGTGTTGTGCATACTCTTCCCATCGGTATTGTGATGCTCAGCAGTTTGCTCAATACAAGTGATCCAGGACAATCTCTCACCTCACTTTTCTCCAGGATCTCTCTGTTGTGGGAGCATCTATCTACAATGATCTGTAACATGAAGCTTAGAAAGCAAATGGACAAACCTGCACCTTATCATCACATTTCTCATGGATAGTTTACTATTCACAGTTTATAATGAACTGGACTATGAAAAAGGTCCACCTCATTTTTAGTTAAAGTTTAAAATTGTCCAGAATAAAATACCCAGGAATGGGTTAACTTCTGTTTGTAAATGTTGAAGCAGATTTTTTTTATTTTATCATTGGTTACATTGAAAGAGGCATGAGGTGATATTTGCCTTTATTCACTCAAACAGAATGTGCTATTACCACCCATTTTGCTCTCCACGAATGTGATTACATTACTCATCAGTGTCGTCACAGAGATAGCTTCCATGTGCACAATCTAAAGATTTGGGAAGAAATAATGGAATTGTTATCTGAAATTTTAATTCTGTTTTTCTGTCTGACTGACTTTCTGAGGATTTCCACCCTTGTCTGTTTTTGAGTTGAAGCCTGATGATCTGCAGTGTCTGGAACCTGTCCAATATATTTTTCCACAATATCACCATGGATTCTTAACACATTCAGTTCTTTTTTGCCATTTTCAAAATAATCTGATGCATCCTTTTTGACTACGAAGTAGACTTTGTTACATCTACCTACAATTTGCCAGGTATTTATTCACAAAATGCTGGAGTAACTCAGCAGGTCAGGCAGCATCACAGGAGAGAAGGAATGGGTGACGTTTTGGGTTGAGACCCTTCTTCAGACTGATGTCAGGGGGGCGGGGCAAAGGAAGGATATAGGTGGAGACAGGAAGATGGAGGGAGAACTGGGAAGGGGGAAGGGAAGAGAGGGACAGAGGAACTATCTAAAGTTGGTTTACCAGATTTTTGCCAGATACAATTTGCCAGAATACTAACTACTCATTTAATCTGCACGTATCTTTTTACAACTCGTTGTTTTCATCTAATCCTTCTTACTTTAACAAAGTTATCAGTAAATTTGGATATACAGTTCTCAATTCCTTCACCATACAAATGTTATAGATCTCGAAAGGACCGCACAGGTCACATCCTGTCGAATGAAGAATATATTCAATTATTTTTACTACTTAATTTCATGGAGTTGCTTCCAATTCCATGTTGCCATTCTTTTCCTATCATTGTATTGTGTGAACCCATTGAGTATGGCTTGAATAGAATGCCTTGCATTGAATATAAACAACATCAAGTCTTTTTTGATTTAACACATTAACTGGATTTAAAAAATTCAATTAGATTGACTTACACTTTATAAATTTATGCCAGCTCTCTGATCAATTCTTATTTGTTGGAGTACTCAGTTTGCTCCTGACAGGCAAGTAACGTTGTCACAATGGGCATTAGGCTAATAGGTCTATAATTTCTCAACTTAATCACTCTCACACTTTTAAACAATGGAGTAATGTTGCCAAATGAACTAAAGGATGAATTTCAAATTAAGATCACTTAGCAACCTTGAGTTGAGCATTTACAATTCTGTCATCTTTTAATATCTTGGAATGGTATGGGATAGGTGATGATGGTGGAAGTGCTGGGTCCTGGAGGATGGACTGTCTCAGTATTTCCCCGTTGAACTTTAAAATCTAATAAGTTGATCTTTTTTTAAATGTTTCCTCCCGCAGAGGTATTTTATCCTTTTAGTTCATTATGAAGATCAATGCAAAGAAAATATGTAGAGAGCTTGCCAGTAATTGACTTTCAATTATAATATCCTGGATTTTGCACTAAAATTACTACTGATATTAAAGGCATAAATTGAATAAATGCTTTTATTAACCATACGTGCACAGTTAAATGCGGAAATGAGAAAGTGCCATGCTCCTCCAGAGGCCTTGCTATTCTGGTATTTCCCCAAGAGACATGGATCAGTATAAAGTTGACATGTTCCTTTACACACCTACCAAACATGGTAGGCAAACATGTTGGTAAATCTTTGCTGCCATTATAGATCATTACCCCCACTCAACCAGTCAGACGCTCAGCTGCTGTGGAAAGTAATTTCTTCAGCTTTAAATTATTGCTGGAGATTTTTTAGGACAGAATATGTTTTTTTGTATGCTATCTCCCTACATCTTACATCTCCCACTCTGACTTTCTCTTGCTATGCACCTCAATAAAAAAACATTTTCAGTCTGGTTGAGGAATTACAAAATCACTAGCTCTGTTCATAGATATCTTGTAGCGAGCACCATGCCAAAATGTTCTTCCCATCATAATAGGATAGAGTAGTAGAGTAGAGCATGGATAGAAAGACTGATAGTAATGAATGGTTGGTGCCATTCATTCACCTCTGTCCACTGAATCCGTTCTAATACCATCTGCATTTGTCTTTAAGGATATAAGAAAGTAACTGCAGATGCTGGTACAAATCGATTTATTCACAAAATGCTGGAGTAACTCAGCAGGTCAGGCAGCATCTCGGGAGAGAAGGAATGGGTGACGTTTCGGGTCGAGACCCTTCTTCGGACTGATGTCGGGGGTGGGACAAAGGAAGGATATAGGTGGAGACAGGAAGATAGAGGGAGATCTGGGAAGGAGGAGGGGAAGGGAGGGACAGAGGAGCTATCTGAAGTTGGAGAAGTCGACGGTCTTTAAGGAACCCACTTTACCCTTAATCTACTTTCCAAGTGTTTTAGCTGTCTTGGAATATTTGTCTTCAATTTCCTTTTTACAGCTCTTCCTACTTGCTTTATACAAAGCTCTCTTTTAATGCTCATTTACATCCATGCAATTACACTATTATTTGTATTAGTTTTATAATTGTATGCATTCATTTCTTGTTGACCAAAACCAAAGCTTTATACAAAGCAAGTAGGAAGAGCTGTAAAAAAGGAAATTGAAGACAAATATTTAGGAATATGTATAAGCCTTGTTCCGAATGCATTTTGATCCTATATCTCCCCCTGGTCACCTACCCAACATATAAAGACACATACACACGCACACACTTCATCTGCAGGTTTTGCCTGTTATTAGTGGCACAGTGGTGCAGTGCAGGTTGTAGATTAATTGGCCTTTGCAAATTGTCCTCAGTGTTTAGAGAGTGGATGAGAAAGTGAGATAAAATATCGATGCCTATCCAAATCTCAAACCTCAGAGGATGCAGAGATTTACTGGACTGATGATGGACTCGGGGTAAACAGACTGGGATTGCTCTCTTTAGCATAGAAATAGTTAAAGGGAGGTTGATTAGAAGCTTTCAAGATCATGAAACGATTTGACATGAAGAGAATCTATTTCTTCCGGCGGAATTATTTCCAGCAGATTTAACCTAACCGGCAAATGTAACATAGCACTTTTGTTTTACACACCAACTTAAGAGCATAAGTATCCCAACTGGTGAAAGTAAAACTAATTGAAACCATCAACTGTGAAAAGATTTAATGCCCATTCAGTTACATTGCCCCAATAGTTCTGCCCTTTAAAAAAAAATCTATGATGCCATTGACTGATTGGTTGAAAGACACAACATGGAAACAGGTCCACCAAGTCCATGTCGACTATTGATCTCCCGTTCATACCAGCTCTATGTTATCCCACTTTAGCACCCACTCCATGCACACTCTTGGGGCGATTTAAAGAGGCCAATTAACTTACAAACCCACATACCTTTGAGGTGTGGGAGGAAATCCAAGCAGTCAGAGAGAATGTACAAACTCCTCACCGACAGCAATTGTCAGGATTAAACCAGAGATTCTAGCACAGAGGCATTCTAACTGTGATAATTATCTGTGTTTCACAGTATGGTTACTGTTCTAATTTTCTGTGCATTTTAAAATAATATGTTCTTGCTGGCAGTAGCCACACATACTTCGAGTGTTTTGATCTTCCACTCTTTTAACATGAAATACGATTATTTTTTTTAATCAGGAAATTGTTGTTGTTTGGGTTTTAATTTAGTTGCACTGTGTTGTACAATGACAAAACCTTTTTCCAAGACATTGGCTTTAAGCAGCTGTTGGCAGAGGGATTAGCGAGGGAATTTTGGAGCTCACAGCCTGGCAAGTTAAAAGGTACAGTCACTATTGATAGAGTGGTTAAACCCCAGGTCCGTTAGCAGGCCAGAACTGAAAGAGTGGAGATATTTCAGAGCATGGATTTATTTCAGAGCATTACAAACTTGGATGAGGTGATCGAGATCGGCAGGTGGAGGTGGGCAATGGCTAGATTTGTGCAAATATTAAACGTGATACATTGCTTAACAGGTAGCCAATTTAAATCATGTTATCACAGGGGAAGCCGGTAAATGGAATTCAGTGCAACTTTGAACACCTGCAGCAGAGTTTTGAATGAGGAAGGCCAGCTATTCAAATCGTCAGGTGACGAAGTGATGACATGGATTTGGGTTTCTGTAGCAGTTGATCTCAGGTATGGCTAGATTCAAACAGAACAAATGCTTCTATATTTAATCTCGAAGAAATTTCTCAACCTAAATGTCAACTGTGTATTACCCTCCACAAGTGCTGCCTGACCATCTGAGTTTCTCCAACAGAAAAGATACAAAATGCTGGAATATCTCAGCTGGTCACGCAGTATCCCTGGTGAGCATGAATATGTGATCTTTTAGGTCTGGACCCTTCTTCAGACTGATTCCAATAATTTGTTTTTGCACCAAATTCCAGCATTGCAGCTTTCACGTCTCCTTCGTTTGCATCCACACTATCAATTCATACAATATTGGTACCTTCATCTTTTGATTTTTTTTGTATTTTGTGGCTGTTGAAATGAACAAGAACTTTTAAACAGTTTTTAATTGAATGTTAAACCTTTCAAGTCCTACTATATCGACACAAATGACTGAGCTTGCTCTTTTATAGCATCCATATTAATACATTGAATATTTATGTCTTTTCATAATTCCATAACTGTTCAAAACTGCAAAATCACCAGAGTTTGGCTTTATTTTATAATGTACGTTTCTTTTGGATGTTCCCATAAATAACGCAAGTTTAATTGATCATGAACTTATTAAAGAGTCCAAAGCTCTTGACGTAACAGTTCACTGTGCCATCAATTTTACAATGCCTGTTGCATTATTATAAATGTTCTTGCATTTGAAAAACTAAAAGTATTTCTGAATCCTGCTGCAAAAGCAGCTGTCACTGAAACCAAACTCCTCTATAGTATGCAGATAGGATATGACTGTACAAAGACTTTGGACTTGCTATTTATGAATACCTAATTTAGGCTGAAGCAGTGTTGCAATGAGGATGTGCTACAGTCAGAGGTGCTTTTTTCTGATAGCAAATGACTAGAATATGTGTTTGATATGGCCAGATTTTTTTCCATAGTTGGCACCAAACTAAATCGTGTCGTTAACCATTAATTTACTTTTTGTGAGGTATTGCCATACCTGCTTATTTCAAAATGATGACAATATAAGCAGACCACTATCAATAACTGACCACAGTTTGTAGAGAATGCAATATATTTCCATATAATTGCAAGTAATATTTTCTTTTAAATGAAAAATACTGCTCATATTAAATGTGTATTCATGACTCGGATTGTGAGTGCACAAGTAACAGAAATCAAGAACAAACTAGATCCGATCCCCAGGCCATGTCAGGTTCACTGATCGTACCCTAAAAAATGCAAGAACGTTCATCCTAATAACAATGTTTCCCTCCTCTATAGACAGGGAACATTGTGGGAGTTGTAATAATTTTATTCCACCTCAGTGCCATTATTGACCCAGCATTTATTTGATTAGTACTTTAACTGATATGGTCATTAGGAGGAGGATCTATGAATATATATTAGGGAAGGCAAGCTTTGCAAAAGCCATTTTACTTTCCTTTTCCAAATGCACATTAACTTACCTAACTCGTGAAGATAATTAAAGGTGAAAAAGAGTCTGTTTTTTCTTTCCGCAGATGCTTTCTGACCTGCTGAGTGGTTTCATCATTTTTTAATATTCATTTCAGATCTCTAGCATCTGCAGTTTTTGAAAAAAACCCATACTTTTCAGCCTTCAACTCAAGCTAGCTGGAATTTACCCTTTATTGATTTTTCAGTGTAGGTATTGGATCAATTTCCCTCCTGGGATAAATAAAGTTCTATTGTATCGTATCGCTGGCAAGGACCGCACTCATTTTCGGGCCCTAGTTGTCTTCAGGAAGTCACCTTCCTGAGTGCCTTAATTCTTTCTGGTGAAGGTACAGTGTGGATGGTTTTAGCTTTTTGAATGTTGTCAGAACTGCACTCATCCAGACAAGAAGGGAGTATTCCACTGTGTTCCTGACATATGCCCTGCAGAGGATGGAAAGATTTTGACGTGTCAGGAGTTGATTCATTCGCCCACAGATGCTTGGCTACAGACCTACCCTTATAGCCACAACATTATAGCCTGGTTCATTTGAGTTTCTGGTCAATGGTGACCTTCAGGATGCAGAAGGTGGGGGTTTCATCAATGACAATAGATATCAACCGCAGGTCGTTAGACTTCCTCTTGTTGCAGATAGTTATCGCCTGGCCTTTCTGCAGCCACACATCAGTCCAGGGGTCTGACTAAACAAAGACATGTATTGTGCAGGAAGGAACTGCAGATGCTGGCTTAAACTGAAGATAGACCCAAAACGATGGAGTTACTCAGTCGGTCATAGGTGATGTTGAGTCGAAACCCTTCTTATTGCCACATTTGGTGAGGTATACTGCACATGAAATTCAATATTGTGCCATCATCAAACATCCCCTTGTGATGGAAGATGATCATTATTGTTGCTGAAGATGCAGAGGCCAGGAGACTGTCTTGAGGAAATTCTGTAGTGATACCTGGTCAACAATGAATGACCTTCAAAACCAACATCTATTCTCCTTTGAGTCCTTTGTATGATGCGTTTTCACCTGGATGCCCACTAACTTCAGTTTTTACCACTGCTCCTTAATGCTGCCTTGATATCAAAGGCAATAATGCTCCTACTTTATCTCTGGCACTCAGCTGTTTGGATCAAGGATGTGATTATGTCAGGTATGCAAACTAGGCATCAGTGAGCAGGTTATGGTAAGGTACGTGGCCCTTGACTGCTTTATCAATGACATTTTCCATCATTGTTGATGATTGAGGGTAGACTAGCTAGATGGTAATCAGCAAGATTTGATGGTCCTGCTTTTTATGAACAGGCCATACCTGGGCAGTTTTATATGTTGACAGTTGGTTATCGGTGTTAGTACTGATACAGCTTTGACAGAAGCACGGCCTGTCCTGTAGTGTAATCTTCAGTACTACAGTTGAGATGTTATCCGGTCCCAGAGACTTTGCTGCATTGAGCACTCTCAACAATTTATTCTTTCAGTTGCTGCAAGTCAAATTGGCTGAGGTCTGGCTTCTGCAATTGTGAGTATCTCAGGAGGATTTCCAAGATAGATCATGCACTGGGAACTTCAAGCTGAACATTGCTGGTCCTGCTCGCTTTGATGATGATGATTTTCTGAGAGTCTTCTTTTGTTAGCTGTTTAATGTCCACTAACATTCATGGCCAAATGTGGCAGATCTGCAGAGGTTTAAATCTGATAATTTCTTGTGGATCGTTTAGCTTAGTTTATTGCATGCTGTTTAGTGGTCCCATAATCCTTTTGTTGCAGTTACACCAGGTTCGTAACTCATTAAAAAAAGTCACCAGTCTTTTTGCAGTCCTCACTCAGTCAGTTGATCCAAAGGGTATGCCAAGATGAAGTTCACTGTGGTCGTGAATATTTCTACCTGCTGTCGATGATCCTGTGCACTTCATAGATGTCATGTTTTGAACTGGGGTGGAGATCTCTTCTAAAACTAACCCAAGATCAGATTGCTGTTTGACCATGTCAGACTTTTGTTTGACTTATTATCTGTGGGACTCCCAATTTAGACACCTGATGTTGATGAGGAGGGCCTTTCATAAGTGAGTGGGTTAGGAGATACCACTGTTAGAGAAAGAAGGAAATCGGCCAGAGTGCCCAGTCATCAGTGCTATTCAATCTTAAGCTACTCCTTCAATGCAGCAAAATATTTTTCCCAAAGTATAGACACTAGCTTCCCTCTGGTAAATAGTTACTTTGTCAAGGCGCATTGGAGCAGGTGAGGTTGGCGTAAGGGGTGTGATCACAATGAATGCCTCAAATTAATTAATTAATTAAAATCGTTGAAAACACTAGCGACGCAGTGGTGCAGGTTTCCGAAGGGCACGGTGAGGATGCACCACACATCTGCCCTCCATACAGCTGGCAAGCTCTTGTCTCTACATATGCGTCTTCCATCAACGTCTTAGGTGTCGTCTTGTTTGGTCGTCCTGGTTTCCGTCTTCCATGGGTGGGGTCCCACAGCACAACCTTGTTTGCTGGTGTTTCTGGAAGGCGGTGGCAATGCCAGCGAGCCTCATCCTTCTTGACCTGATCTTCTCGGTCAGAGGTGGAATCTCCGCATAGAGCTGGGCGTTGATGGTGTGGTCCCTCCAACTGACATTTTGAACTTTTCTGAGCATTCGGGTGTAGATACCATCGAGAGATATGGACAGTGCTCGAGTGAGAGTCCATGCCTCACACCCGTACAATAATATTGTCCCTACATTTGCATGGAAGAATCTCAGTTTGAGACCCTTAGACATCCGAGACGTCCAGATTTTCCCCATGTTATTGAGGGCTTTCCATGCGAGCACTTTCTGGACCTTAATGTCATTCTCCGAGCGCTGCATCCTCGCTCCCAGGTACTTGAAGTCCTCCACTTTCTTGAGAGATGCACCACCACTGGTATTAAGAGGCTCATGGTCACCACCATGAACGCCATGTACTCCGTCTTCTTGGCATTGAGGTGGAGGCCCACTTTCTCGCACTCCGTCTCGACAAAGTGGGTCGCCACCTCAATGCCAAGACGGAGAACGTGGCATTCAAAGGTGGCGACCATGAGCCTCTTAAGACCAGAGGGAAACATTGTCAAAAGATTGGAAAGATATTTTCCAATCATCAGCACCTCTTCTAAGTGTTGTTTAACATAGAAGTGTACCGATTCATCAGTTGACAGAGGATGTAGGTGGTAATCATGAGAAGTTTTCCTTACTCATGTCTGCCTGATGCTGTGTGACATCTTGGGATCTCGTGTCATTGTTCTGGACTTCCAGGACTATACCTTTCCACTCCTACCAGCAGGTGTGTCTTAGTTGTGGGATAGGTCAGCCCAAGGTATGGGAGGAGTCCAGCATACGTTTTTATGGTATGACTGTGAGTACAACCATGTCAAACGGTTGTTCGACTAATCTGTAGCACTCTTAATTTAGACACCTGATGTTTATGAAGAGGGCCTTTCAAAACTGAGTGGGTTGGGTGATATTTACCTATTAATGCAACTGGTTTTATTCTTTTCCTGCTTCAGCAAAACTGTTATGGAACAACTAAATTGCAGAATAGGCTCAAGAGTCTGAATGAACGTAAAATGTAATACTCCAAAATCCTCCCACTTGTCAATACATAGAAATATTGTTTTTAAGTGAGAACATTCTTGGACATTTTTTAGACTTTTCATGCTATACAAGCTAAACTTTAATGAGCCATATTACTGTCAGAGTGAAACAACTTAGTTCTTTAATTATAGTTCTAATATGATTATTTTGCCAATCTAAAAGCTGGATCACAAAACTTTACATTAGTGGATTCAAATAGTCAGAAGTTGCATTCATGCACATGTAGTTAAGAGTCAAGAGTGTTTTAATGTCATATCTTCCAGACAGAACAATGAAATTCTTACTTGCAGCAGCACATATGTTAGAACAGAATATGCTAAACAACTGAAACACTGGTAAGTTAAAAGGATCAATATTATTTCAAATGCAACTATAGTTGACAGAACAATGATCGCCACAGGCAAAAGTTTAACCAAGTCAGAGTAATGGTAGAAAACAAAAAAGGAAAACATTATTTTCTGTGCATTGTAGAAGAATATTACTCCGTGATCCATATGCACATTTATTTCCAGTTCATATCATTCAGATTATATCTGTTTTATGGATATAATGTGGCTGAAGTTAAGTAGACAATTTGTTTCAAATATAATCTCAATGATTAAATTGCGGAATACCCCAGCAGATAATGTGTCTGGATAGAAATGGTTAAGACAGGAAATGTTGAAATTAACACTTTTACGGTTGGAGTTATAAAATGTGTCAGATTCTAAAAGAATAACCAAGAGAGATCTCAAGGCATGATTCAAACAGGCACATGTGGCGAAAAATTTAGTTCTAGGCAAGCACAAGCAGCCCAACTACAAATGATTCTTGTGATTTTAAAGATCAAATATGATGCCTCAAAATTATGGTCAGAAGCCAAATATTTTCATGCAAAAGATTTTTAGATTAATACGTAAAGAATAAAAATACTATAAAATGACCAGGCAGTAACTTGGCAAAATCATAAACCACTGAATGTTTTCATGAGCAAAAATGTTATCATCTAATGATATAAATAAATATATCAATCATAATTATAACAGTGGGACAAAGAACGGCAACTGCCAACTTATCCCGGATCTTTTTCAGAATATTCCCAGTATATTTTAAAACAAACCAGGAATTTACAAAGCATTTTATCCCTTTAAGGACTTAGAAAATAACTCACTAATTTGCTACATCAGTATATTCTTTTATTTGAGTCTATAATGTTCATTGCCAGCTATTCTCATTTCTGTTGTCAGAAATTCAATAATCGAACTGTTAGTCTTTGTCTGCGCATTCAAGACAGTCTGTATTTCAAACAGAAAATTAGTACTCATTGGTGTCCCCCAGCAGGACTAATGTCAAGTAAAAGAATGATCAATCAGCACTCAAACACAATGAAGTGTTCTTAACATTTCAGCAACAATGCTCAATGTGCTCACAACCACCTCCACACAGCACCATGATTGCATCCTTTCCATTTTGACCCTTGCTTTTTCACCCCTAACGTCAAACCCAAATCATTTTTTCTGATTCTCCCTTGCAGCAAGGACTGACAGGTGAGAACGAAGCCCTTGAAAATCATCCTCTCCAATTCCCTTCATACGCATCAGCCAGACAAGCCTGGGTGATTTCTAGCTACAAACTGAGAAATTACCATTTGAAAAAAGTGCCATCAGACAGTCTGTCTCGAGGGTGAAAATTAAAATCTTCTACCTTGCAAGATCCAGAGGGAATTCATATTCACAGAATTTCAACCCTCATCATCAGAGGAGCTTGCCATAGAACTGACATCTTTTCATTTCATCAGGCTTATGCTAATTTTAATAGTACATGCCCAACTTTAATATAGAAACAGGTTGAGCAGCACAGCATGCATGGCACCCTATTCAACGCTAGAAAGTATTGTTAATATAACATAAGCATAAAAAATTTATTTTATAAATTATGAAATTGAACTTAATTTTTTGGTTTGAATTAAGTATGTTTTAAATCAAATTCAGAGAGAATATGAAATAGTAAGAGTGATATTTTAATACTTTTGTACATTATTTTCCTGGAATATAAAAATGACCGTAAACAATGTTATAATACTCCAAGTATTTGGTACTTATTTTAGGTGTGGAATTCTCTGCCTCAGAAGGCAGTGGAGGCCAGTTCGTTGGATGCTTTCAAGAGAGAGCTGGATAGGGCTCTTAAGGATAGCGGAGTGAGGGGGTATGGGGGGAAGGCAGGAACGGGGTACTGATTGAGAGTGATCAGCCATGATCGCATTGAATGGCGGTGCTGGCTCGAAGGGCTGAATGGCCTACTCCTGCACCTATTGTCTATTGTCTATTGTCAGGTTAGAATTAAACCCTTGAAATCCAAGAATAGTATATTTAATACAAGTTCCATGTAGGAATTCTAAAATTGAGGCTGCAACTTTTAGACCGTACATAATTTTCAACTATATATTAAACAAAGCATAACGCAAAGCACTGGAGTAACTCAGGCAGCATCTATGAAGGATTTGGATAGGCAACGTTTCGATTCATCATGCTTCTTTGGAGATGGTCCGAAGGATTCTGACCCGAAACGTCACCTATCATGTCCTCCACAGATGCTGTTGAAACACTGAGTTACTCAAGTGAATTGAATTGAAATGAATAAATTTCATTAGCCAAGTATATATACATACAAGGAATTTGCCTTGGTGCTTTGCTCGCAAGTGACATGACATACAGTAAACAATTAAGAACAAAAATTATAATTTACATATGTGAAGAATGAAATAAAATACCAGAGCAAATGGAGGCTGCAGACTTTTGGTTGTTGAGCAGAGCGACTGCTCGTGGGAAAAAAAACTGTTTTTATGTCTGGCTAAGGCGGCTGTGACAGTCCGGAGTCGCCTTCCAGAGGGGTGCTGCAAAGAGTT
This sequence comes from Rhinoraja longicauda, assembly GCF_053455715.1. Classification (NCBI taxonomy): domain Eukaryota; kingdom Metazoa; phylum Chordata; class Chondrichthyes; order Rajiformes; family Arhynchobatidae; genus Rhinoraja; species Rhinoraja longicauda. The sequence continues at coordinate 27,455,824 of NC_135977.1, forward strand.
TGTGGCCAGGGTGAGAGGGATAGAGATGATCTTACCCACTCGATTCCTGGCCCTTGCAGTGTACAGTTCATCAATGGGGGGAAGGTTGCAGCCAACAACCTTCTCGGCTGATCGAACAATGCGCTGCAACCTCCGGATATCATGCTTGGTGGCTGAGCCAAACCAGACCATGATGGAGAAGGTGAGGACAGACTCTATGATGGACTCAAGTGCTGTGCTTTGCTCAAGATTCTAGCATCTGCAGTTCCTTGTGTCTCTATATAGAATAGATTTAACATTCCTGTCCTATTTTTGAAAGGATACATATTTACGATATGGTTATGCAGTTGGCAGCCTTCTCCATCCAAGTGAAAGTGAGAAGAAAGGAAATTGATGTGCAAGCATTGCTTTGCTGCTCATGTTTAGGTTGTAGTCATAAAGTAACTTAGTTCTTTGACATAATAATGAGCAGATATGAACCTGACCGAGGTGGGGAAAAAAATTCTACTCCCTGCAGAAAATGCACAAACGAACAAGCATGGATTCCGTTTTACCTTCAACTTTATAGATTTATATTTCTAGTATTGTAGGCGTTTCTTGCTTCGTGTATCTTGTTTGTATTTATTGGCTTTAACAAACAAACCACATTAATCCGAGCTATTACTTGCTTGTTTCATTTCTCCTTGGTAAATCAACGATTTTTGAGAGAAATAAATTTGGCTACCAATGCATTTGTAGTATCTTTGTGATACATTATCATATCTTGTTTACAATCTGAAACACGATATTCAATTAAACAATATCCATGGTACTTCATTGGACCACATCAGTACCCGTTTCCTATTCGCACGTTGCACTAAAACACGCCCAAATAATGAACAACTGAAGATTTAGGAATATTATTACAACAAGAGCATTTTTTCCGAAGTATAATACCTCATGTAATTTTGTATCTTTCTTTGTGGTGTTCTCACTGGAAGTGAGCCCATGTTTCATAGTATTTTAGTCATCCAATTATTGCATACAACATGTCAACAACATCAACCAAGGAAGGGCATATATACTGATTTACAGTATTTTCTTGGAGATATCCAAACATCTAATATTGAGTGGGAGGAAAAGACAGACAAAAGGGCGCAAATGGTTTTGCTGAAGGTTGAAAGCGAGTGAAATGGATGATGTGAGAAATAGAAAGTAAAGATTTTTCAGCATTATTACTTGGTATTACAATTACATTTTCATGTAGTCAATGTTGCCACTAAATGAGGGACCAATAAATAAACTAATATTTATATCTATCCAAAAATGTACCAATTTTTATCAAGTAGCTTTTTGTTATTGTCAGCAAAATACAAAAAGCCCCCAAAGTATGGATGCATTGTAACCATCCATGAATGTCACTTGTTCTTGGCTGTTCTATGACATTACTCTTCACTGCTAATTATGCATACCTATAACCTCGCATTCAAACAAGCCTTCTTCCTTATTCATATATTACATGTGTACACTCCAGATATTCTCAACCCTTCTACACCTACAAGGACTTACTCAAAATTCAGCGAAACTGAAGCAAACCGATTTGTTTTTTTTAACCAACTAAATAGACAATATCTTTTTAATTCACATCATAGCCAAATGTTTTTTAACACATGTCAATTCCAACCCATGGAATAATTTTGTGGAATAAGTGTTTACATTTAAAAGAGAAAGTCAACCACAAACAAAAACGAGAAATTTCTCGTGTTAAATTTACAACACTAATATTTCTTACCTAATTAGTTTGTGGAAATTTGGTGCAAGCGATGTATTTTCAAAATTGGCAGAAGAAGATACTTTAAAAAAATAAGTTAGCTGAAATTAAAAATGCCCCAGCATACCACCAAGTAGCTGAGCGATAATCTGAAAACAGGTTGCTCCTGTGTAATAGGATTAACCCGTAACCATTATTCCATTTAAGAATACCTTAACAAACTGTAACATGACAAACAGCGTAACATTTTACCTGCATCCAATCTAACAATGCTTTGTTTCTTTCTTCCCCTTTTCCTCAAGGACATGGGGACGTTGCACCCACCCACTAAAATGTGTGCATTTCTCTTCCAAATCTCACGTGTGTTTGATTTGTGATTATTTGCACATTTGGTTATTTATTCTTTTTAAGCGTAACAGATGTAAACATCTACAAAGAGCTTCCAGGACGTCTGTTTTAAAGACATCCTGCATACCAAACAATATTTTGTAAGATACCACAGAAATCTTGATAGCAATAAATAGAACGATGAGAGAAGTGGCAGGTAACTTTACACACTCGTTACACTAGTGCAGCATTTTTCATTATTACTAAACTCATTATCGTATGATTTTTTTTTAGGAAAGGCAAGTGGAGAAAGCAGAAACAGTCCAATAAAGGGTATAAAACAGGAAAATAGTATTTTATTTGAATCATATTTTACAAACTATGACTGTGACCATCTGCACTATGCATCACATTGAAATTGCCCCGCATTAAAAATTCACCATCAAGTGAATTTTCAAGGGATTTGCAGTAATTAGATGACAAAATGCTGGGAAATCTCAGCCGCACTGAAGATGTTACTCCGGGGTCAAAGACTCAACACTTTCAGCTGGGTAATTTGTAAGTGTCAATCACGCTCAGCCATCAGAGAACAGATCTAACGGCTGAATTCTAAGTAACTTCACAACATAGCCTTCAGCTATGAAGCCTGCTTTTGAAGTACAAGGGTATTTATTACAGAGGCCAAATTTGAAACAAGCTACATTTTAAAAAAATGCACATTATTATACCAATGTGGATTTTGAAGCATGCTGCTCATCACCAGAAGCAGGATTGAATCTACCGCCACATTCATCCTTTACAATCATCAACATCACCTCAAAAACATGAGAGCAGTAAACACATCTTAATGTTGGTAAACAGACCCTCGCCCTAAGACCAGGATCATTATCTACATGACAAGAAGCTTACAACATGTTATTTTAAGTGGCTCACTAACACATCTGTTGTTTGGCATGATACTAAGTTCTCTTACACGGCATCAAATTTGAACACGTAATTAGCTGCGAAAAGCAAAATAGAGTATTTGTGATAGCAACCACAATTCCTTATCACAAATTAATGATGCTCATTTCAAATTGACATCTCCATTAAAAGGGTAACTGCATTTTCCCTTTCCAGGTCAAATGAAACCAGACTAAACTGACATATCCTAAAGCTACAGTACATCAAATGTATTATGCAAAAAAAAAGTCAGTGTGGGTCAAAGACTATGTAAATAACATTGCAGCACCTACAGGAGAAACCTTATCCTTATTACAACACATTGCATAACGTTTTTCCAGAAGAGTTAAGGGAAAGAGATCGAGAAAACGTCAGTTTCACAAGTCATTTGAAAATATTTTAATTTTCATTAGAATCATAAAGCTTGTCCATGCCGACCAAGTTGGTATTATGGGATATGCCTGCATTTGGCCCATCTCCCTCTCAACATTGAGGGATATCGACCTCCCTATCCATATGTTTGTTCAAATTACTTTTGAAAGTCGTAATTGTATCCCTTCTATAGCTTCCTCTAGCAGCTCGTTTTATCACAAATAAACTGCGTAAAAATATAATTCCCAATACTACTTTGCACAACAGTTGTGACATGGATCAGGATGCAGATTTCCAGCTTGCTCTAGAGATCTTTTTGGAAAAGTATTTAATTTTGTTCATACATGTAATTTATTGATTATTCAACGAGCGTTTTTCCATTTCTTTATATCTTCTTGGACCATTACTTCAATTGTTCCTTTTCCCACGTTTGGTTCTGGCTGATCTACTTTCTTTCACAGAAAACTATTTCCAACTTCTGAGTGACAATGAAGGACCAATGTACCAGAGAGAGTTAAGACTGAACATGGTGCTTCATTAGTTTCTATTACGTTCCAATATTGTGTCTTCAAATGTTTTTGTAATACTCAATTGCTACTAACGTTATAGCTGAGATTTGATATTTTAAGGGAAAGCTTACATTGGTTCTATGTGTAGGCCATGTACTCACTCAATTCACCAGCTTCAGTGTTGCTCTGGCTGCCAATAGGTTAATAAAACCAAGCTAAATAGAGTGCCCTGCCTGACATATTTCCCTGTGAAGAAAAGCCTGGCATCTGTCATTTACATTTTCACAGCAACATGGATGAGATCAGGAACTCACTGCCTTAAGGATTAAATCGACGGTGTATCTGGTTTTCTAAAGAACTATGCCAATATGTTACAGTGGAAGGTCAACAATTTAAAATAATGGAGGTAAGCTGGGAGCCTCCTTACTAAAACAAAGGAGAAAACATATTCCACACAAGAGCCACATATCCAAAAAAAAATAATTCTAATCCACGTCTCAAACTGAATATTGTGGTCATTTATTTTTAAATGTTGAAATAGTGATATCAACTCGTGGAAATAATTAAGCGGCAAGCAAAATCATATAATATTGACATTTGCTCATCAGTATTTTTTATTTAATAATGATTTACTGATGGATGTCTTTGTTTTTGGTAAATGAATTCACAACACGCATAAATCCAATGATGATTTACAGAGGTGCAATCAGACAAAAATATGGAGAGTGTGGGAAAGTAAGTAATAGGAAAAGGTGAGAAAATGCTTGATTGAGCGATATGCTATTCCTTCGGAGTTAGCAAGGGGAAATAAAGTTAAAATAGAGATGTACTTTGGAGGTGCTTTTTGCTACTGCTGGTATGTAATTAATTGTGCTTTCTTAAAATCTATTTTATAGTTAATGAATCTTGTGTCATTTTTCAATCATTCAATTCCCTCGCTGTAAGAGAAGGCAAATAGCCTGCCTATAGGTCATTTCCAATGTTGATAAGAGGTGGCTGTTTGCTGGAGTTTGCTGCCATATCAAGGCTCTACCTTTGCCTACTAATAGTTACTGCAATTCAAAACTGATTCATGTGTGAAGTGCTGCGATTCCCTGTCAGCATTCACAGATGTTTCACAAAGCATGAATTGTTTAAAAAAAACCCAGCAAATGTCATCATCCAAAAGTATAGTTGCAGAAAGAAATTCTGCTCCAGAAATGCAGTACAATTTTAATGAGCTTTATCCAGTTATGTGCATCCACTCCCAGTCTTGCAATGCCAAAATCCAATATTTTAAAGAAACTGATTAAATGAATGTAGATTAATAAACAACTACTTAAATACTTAAAATAAGTTCAAGTTTGTGTCCTTAAATTATGACAAATTTAAATTAACTCTAACACCTTTCAAAATTCAGTAACCTTAAATGTATTTTTCAAGCAGAGTTGAACCATACTCTCATACAGCTTGTTCAGAAGGACTTAAAATGCAAAATAATTCATGAATTCTCACATCTCTTTTTTAATTGCCTCACTTTTGTAGGTGTATTTTCACCATTCTTTTTAAATATGCAGAGAACCATTTGTCATGAATGAGTAATTACTCTGCATTATCTATGAAAATATATAAGTATGAGCACGAGCCAGTGAATAATGAACACTTATTTTATTCAAGTGTACCGATGAGTTTAGTGTATGTAGAGGATCCACATTTGAAAGCAAATGCAGCCATTTCTAAAACAGCGAGGGTGCAAACAAGCTTGCTGTACAATAAGTAGATCCACATCCCTAATACTCGAGAAAATAACGTTAAAAGCAGCCCATCCTACTCCTAGGGCCAATGGTGTGTTTATGGCAAGAGAGCAAATTGCTTTCAGTATAGAAATTCCAGCCATGACATATTAAAAAAAATTCTACATACAAGTATAAAAATAAAACATCCAGAGATTTTGAACTGAGCAGAAACAGATCCCATTGTTAGATATAACTTTACATGCACTGTACATCCTTATACTTATTAACAGCTTAACAAAAAAGGTTTAAGTGACTCATTAGATTCTGTCACATGATCAATTTTCTTTAGCAATCAGAGGTTGCTCAGTGATTTCCTTCTATTTCTCCACATGGATTCTTTAAGAAAAAGGAAACAGGTGTAATTTTTTTGACAACTGTCATGTACTTGTAGATGCATTAAGAAAAAAAAAAAAATTCATTGCGCTATGCACAATATTGTTTATTGAAGCAACTTCCTAAAATCCAATTCAAGTTGAAATCATAGGTGTTAAGTTTCCTTTCAATATTCCTGCATTCTTTTTGATTAATCAGCCGGCGGAAGCCCACAGGTAGTCCAAGGTTTCACTGAGCTTGCTACCGGCACACCTCATTCCCTGATCTCATTCTCTGCAGATCTGAAGACTGGCATCTCTGGTCCAGATATGGACAAGTGCCCAAATCCGGAATGGTAACACGGCATTGAAATGGCAAAATCAGGCGACGCAGAACAAGTCCTCCCATGAAGGGCCAGAAGGCAAAGCCTTTGAATAAAACGACCAACCTTTAGAATGGAGGTAAGGAAGAATTTCTTCAGCCAGAGGGTGGAGAATTGGTGAAATTCTTCGCCACAGACGGCGGTGGAGGCCGTCATTAGGTATTTTTAAAGCGGGTATTAGTAAAGGCGTCAAACGTTACAGGGAGAAGGCAGAAGAATGGGATTGAGTGAGAAAAATAGATCAGCCATGATGGAATGGCGGGGCATAATCGACGGCCAAAATTCCTAATTCTGTTCCTATGTCTTACGGACCACTGGAAGCCGTTGGTTTGAACCTCGTGGTTATGGAGGAAGTCCCTCGAATTTTAACATAATAACAGATTTGTGGGGTTGCTGGAGGACTCCCCATCTGACAATTTCCAAGGATTGCATTGGAGAATTACCAGGTTGATTTCAATGGGTATTCAAGCTCTGCAGATAATAGGGCAAAAGGGAAAGTAATTTTTGTTTATTTACTTAGTTAGCTTTCAGATTATTTCATGTGGTCTTAATAATTTTTTATAAGATTTTAATAATGTAAAATTAGTTTCTTCAATTTATATTTCTAAATTAAATGCAATTCTAGTTTTGACAGAAGTCAAATCTCGACCTCCAAGTTGGTCTTCCGTCAAAGCTTGTCGGGGGCAATTTGCACTAGGCAATGTGAGATCAAGTTGCCAATAAAATTCTTGCCACCAAAGTTGAGGCTGTTAATGTCTGGTGACAGTAAAAAGCATTCAAAATGTATTAACAATCTAAAAATAAACCGACTAAAAGAAAAAGACACCTTTAAATCATTAAAAACAGCAAAAGCACAAATAATTAAAATTTATAACAATTCACATTTTTCCTCAAATTTTACAATCACTATTCAAATTAATGGACAACGCTCCTGCTCCAAGCCTATCTTGGCACAGGGTCTAAGAGCAGTACAATTGATAGTGAAGTAGAGCAAGCTTCTGCCCTATTGTTAAACTCCCTGCAAGGAACAGTGATGGCATGCAGCCAGGAAACGACTGGCAGAGCTTAGTTGGAAGTTTAGAACTTCTGCGTTTAAGCTCGAGTCCCAAAATTTGCTGGCACATCAGAATTATGCATATGGTATAACGGCCAAATATTCAGTAGAATTTTCCGTCAGCGACTAACTGCCCATGCTCGCTGACAACTACAAGTTACAAGTGTCAGCAAAACAGAACCATCAAAATTTATTGGCAAGGTCTGGTCTAATAAATTGCTATGCAAGATTATAAAAGAATGTGGAGAAGTTAACCTGCAGAACAGCCAAGATCAAACTGAACAATGACATACACCAAAGAGACTGAATCACATATGGAAGCTTGTGTCCATCAAGCTTCCTTTTTATTGAACTTTCAGTGAAAGTTTACTGACAAGTGCCTTTTGTGAGAGAAGAAAAAGTCAGCCACTTAACACCAAATTAAATCCAAGATTATGCTGGTACTAGTGATCACATTTCTACTGGTTATTTTTAAGGCAACAATCTCAACAAAGCTGATTCTAGTCCTGCTGGTGAAACAGCACTCAGTGTGCGCGCGCTTCAGAATGTAAATAACATTACTTATCATAGCATGAGAAAAATTCAAGCATAGAAATACTGAAATAAGTCTGGGTAGGACATATAGGGTAGGTCTGATAGGCACAATCCATGATCAAAACTGCCACGTTTGCAAATTACTCCAACATCAATGAACATTAAAAATTACTCATGCCACTGAAAAATGTTTGTAAAATTATCAAATTTGTATTCATTTGTATTGAAGCAATCATGTACATTTAACTCGAAACATGTACATCCCCTGAAACTGGCCCATCACCCTTGCAACTGTTCCCCTTCACTGAAATGAATAGAGTTGCTGAAACTAGTGCATACTCAGTTGCTTTAATCTAGGGCATACTAAGTTGGCAGATTCCATAATAGCTATTGGAAATCAGCACCTTCAGGAAACTTGAGACTTCAGAGCTTATCACATTTGTGTGAAAACCACTATCTCGACTATTAGTAAAATGGCAGCTGTTCTGCCTCACAATAAAAAAAATACCTGATGAGTACTTGGGGGGGGGGGGGGGAGGGGGGGGGGGGGGAAATCAGCCTTTCTTTTCTTCTCTATGGCCCTACATTCGTGGTGTAACTTATTGCAGGATTTGGGAATTGATCCACCTGAGCAAATGCTGGGGAATTTCAATAAACAGATCTGTGTTGCTGAACTCATTGGGAAGTCCAATGGCAGACCGGCTTGACAGACACAGGTACAGATACAGTGCCCACTGCTGACCAGGTAGTTCAGGAATTCCATTTTTGACGAGTAATATGTGGCAGTTTAAACAGGCCCATTTATCATTACCTGTAACACGAAGCTCCTGAAACAGACAATCTATTTGTATAGAGTTATAGAGTGAATGTGGAAACAGGCCCTTCAGCCCAACTTACCCACACCAGCCAACAATGTCCCAGCTACACTAGTCCCACTTGCCTGCGCTTGGTCCATATCCCTCCAAACCTGTCCTATCCATGTACCTGTCTAACTGTCTCTTAAACAATGGATAGTCCCAGCCTCAACTACCTCCTCTGGCAATTTGTTCCATATATCCACCACCCTTTGTGTGAAAACGTTACCCTTCGGATTTCTATGAAATCTTTTCCCCTTCACCTTTAACCCATGTCCTCTGGTCATCAATTCCCCTACTCTGGCCAAGGGACTCTGTGCATCTACCCGATCTATTCCTCTCATGATTTTGTATATCTCTATAATATCCTCCCTCATCCTCCTGTGCTCCATGGAATAGACCCAGCCTAATCAAACTCTCCCTATAGCTCACACCCTCTAGTTCTGGCACGGGACACCTTCTTTCCCTCATGGAAAAGGAAATAGATGAAATCATTTCATTGGATAACCTCTCTGATATAGCAGTATTGGTATTTGAGAGCCATGTGTAGCAAGGTACAATGAAACATTTTGCCAGTAAGCAGTAAATTGGAAGATGTAGTAGAGATCCAAGGCAACCACTTATTAAGATCTGTGACCTTGAGCTCCACGAACAGCACAGTCCAGGCGTGTGCATAGTCAACGTGTTCTTGCAGAATATCTCATTTCATTGATGAAAGCCTTGGAAAACCGGAGCCTACTAATGTATTGTTGTCCAGAGGGCTGACAGGATGTGGTACCACTGAGAATTCTGTGGGAGTGAATACTCATTGATTACTCTGAAACTGCATAAACAGCTCGTCGTGACCATAGTCTCACAAGGAGCACTGTTAGGAGTGTCATTGCTAAGAGCATCTCAGGAAATAAATACTGGAGAAAACCATCCCTGTCATCAAGGAAATGAGGAACTGCAGATGCTCGTTTACAAAACAAAGACACAAAGTGCTCCAGGCAGCATCAATGGGTCAGGCAATATCTCTGGAGAACATGGATAGGTGATGTTTCAGGTCAGGACCCTTCTTCTGACTGGTCATCGAGGTGTATTCTCGGCTAAGGTGTCCAAATTGTCTTCAATCAGTTTTGAAATTGCCTAGTCAGGCTTGGGGATGTCAGCCAAGTAGCAATAAAATATTTCAACGTATTATTTCTGGTCGATTGAGATGTTGCAATATGATTGTAGTGTCAAACTTTTGTATTCCAAATCACATCGACAAGATGTGTGACATCATCAGCAAACGTCTGATACCAGTAGTAGTCAGGAGCATGGACCGAACAGCATTTAAAAGTGCATGTCCCCGTTTCACGATTGGCCTCATTTCATCTAGAAATGAATGGCCGTGTGATCTGCTCTGGGCAAAATTAAATTCTGCATGATTGGTGTCTATGGAAAGCATGCTGTACGAATTCAGTTTCCTATTGAACAATCAAGAGCTAGTAGTTGATAGTTTACTTCATTGTTATCTGTACCAAGGTACAGTGAAAAGATTTTTTGATGTGCGCTACCCAGTCAGCAAAAAGACCATAATTACAATCAAGCAGATACAGTACAAAGGGAATAATGTTCAGTGTAAGATAAAGTCCAATAAAGTAAATCCATATTCATCCCAGATGCACTTGTTTAGACTCCTCACATTTACACTGATGAATCTGCCAGGTTGGACCTGATGTATGAGCAGAGCACCCATCTGCTTGTACTGTATGTGATTATTACCAGCATTGCTAAGAAGAAGCCAAGATTATGGTGCTACATTTTTTAAATTATTTGTTCGTTTCATAATGTTAATTATTTGAAAGTCTTACATTTTTTTTATTTTTGTCCTTCATTTGAAAAATAATAGCTTTAAAATATTTTAAATTATTTAATTCAGTAGATGTTAGAAGTTAATGTCAAAGCCACTGAGAAACTTTGACACTTTTGCTGACAAAGCCAGGTATGACTTTGCCAGCTGATAGGCTTCCAGAGGAGAAATGCAACATAGCTTTTTCTGGCCCACCCATATTTTCCCTCTATTTTATTCAAGTTTCTGCCAGTGCTCAGGGCGTTGCAGTTCTGCTCACCTGCACCACGGGATTTGGGCTTCTGCATCTGTACAAGTTCATGAGAATGGGGAATGTGAGTGGCTGCCCTAGGCAGCAGTTCCTACCAAGGACCATCTGGCCTTTTATGGATTGCATTTAGTTGCTACCTAATATAAATAAATCAGATCTGAAAAATGTATTTGCATTTTTACCAAAATACAGAATGACGTTTGTGAAAGGCATCCAGATAATATAATGCAACTCAAATATTTTGGAACTTGGGGATCAGGAACTGGCAACAACTATGTGGAAGCCAACTACATTGAAAATGACAATAGGAAAAACATGACATGCTGAAATACTGTAAATATCAAATATTAGAGGGCACAGCTATAAGGTGAGAAGGGTAAAGTTTAAAGAAGACGTGCGGAGCAAGTATTTTTACCCAGAGGGCGCTGGGTGCCTGGAATGTGCTGCTGGGTGTGATGGTGGAGGCAGGTACGATAGCGGTATTTAGGAGACCGGTGGATAGGTACATGGATTTGCAGGGAGTGGAGGGATATGAATTATATGCATGGATATAAGAGTTGGTCTTGACATCATATTTCGGCACAGACTTGTGAGCTGAGTTACTCCAGCATTTTGTGTCTATCTTGTGGGCTGAAGAGCCTATATCTATGCTGTACTGTTCTATGTGAGATGGATAATGTGTGCATGAATATACACACAAACATATACAGAGAGAAGACAAGTTTGCAAACACATGCAAGTTTGAAATATTCATCGGATAGATGGGTCATTCATTATCTATGTAACATTTTTAATAAATCCTTATTGCAGGAAAAAAAATCTATTTTCATTTGAATTATTTTATAGAATTCTAGGCTAAACTTTGTTTCATGTCAGACATATCTCCTGAAGTGGCAAACCGTCAACTCTTCTAATTGTGCAGATCACTACGCAGGAAAGATGAAATACAGGTTTTTCTAGAGGTAAATCCAGCTGAGTGCTGAAGTAAAACATTATATTGTGCCTACTAGCAGTACGTTTGTTTAAAAATAAAAGAGAACTAAGCAAATGTTTCAATCATAAACCCCCCCCCCCACGATATATTAGTCCATTTTATCTTCAAATTATCTGCAATGGTAGAATGGAAATGGATACTAGTTTGTCTTTGGAGATATGCACAAATATTCACACTCTCACCGTTTTGAAAACTGGCAAGCCCATGTACATTTACATGGGATGGTCAAGTCAAAGCTTGCTTTGTGAACCAATTTAACCATTAGAAGATCTTCTCTCGGCAAGCACAAACCTACAAGTCGACAGAATGGCAAGTGTGGACCCTGGAAATTCTGGACCATTGCTATAATCCAATTCAAAATATCAGTGCATATCATATCATGCTGCAAACATATAATTATATACAGTCAACAAATCCTGTCTGAGCCGCAGAGTATTTCCAGCATTTTCTGTTCTTATTTCAAATATTCAATACCTTCAATTTTTATTTTACAAATTGACAAGGCACTAGCGTAGGCCCATCAATTCCATTACAAGAACTTTACTGTATACTCTTATTGTTGTCATTGGCACCAATTCTTTTCATTTATTTTAAACAGTTATAGATCCCAAAAGGGTAGATGGTCATTTTTCTTTTCAAAAACACATTGTTAACAGTTGAATATTCCAGTCAAAATAACAGCATGGGTAATGACACCAGCTACTCTATTTGCAAATGCTACAACTTCAGGCAAGGAACAGATGTGTAGTTAAACAAAAAGAAAACAAAGCTGCTATTTAAGTTCTGTTACTGCACCATTAGTTTTGTGTAAAAGGAATCTTGCTGTTTGGCTTATTCCTGAAGGAATTACGTTCCTCTCAAGGCACAATAGATATAAAATAAGTTCACCATAGATAGTCAAGTTTGGCCCATTCCAGGCTCAGAACCCTTAATAACAACCGAATCAAGCAGTAACAAGCTAGAGTTTTTTTTTGTTTTGGTGCTGAAAATTAACCATGATTTGAATGAAAAGGCAAATTTATGCTCAAAACAATTTAAATGTAATTCTTCCTGGTGAGCATTTGTTCCCGCTCTGTTAACTCTATATTTCCTTTACTTTTATTTTCTGCACCTGATTCGGCACTGAATTTGCACAAATCATTTGCACCTTTTTTGGTGGTGTGCAATTCATTTTCCAATTTTATAAATCTGACCGTACAGGATATCCAGCCAGTCGGTACTCAGGCACCATTTCCCTCAGTAACGGTAACACCTGCACTTTCATGTATCTGCCACCCAAGAATTTAAAACGTGCAAGAATAAATATAACTAATGGCAGATGTCACTGAATGCCCTGATTAGCAAGTTATGACCCATTAGCAAAATATCACAATCATTATATTATACGTCTTCACCAGCTTTAGTAGCAAGTTAACTCTACTACCTTCAAAGGCCAGTTTTTGTCATTTCTTTTGGAGTTATAATCAAAATAGTGAAGGCAGGCCAAATTCTGCATCCCCATCCTTAAAAAAGACAAATTGCTTTGTATTGCATTTATAAATCTAGTCTTATGTACATGGTAGAGCAAAAAGTCATTTTAATGTCGAAGGGTTAACATTTACTTCTAATTATATGCACTGCAGAATGATTTTGAAATAAAATATAGAATAAAACTATACCTACTTTCAAAAGGATAAATAGTGATTAATCTTCTCCTTCCACATCATCCATAATTTCATCCAGGATTTCGGCCCGTTTCTTCTTATTTGGAGAATCTATTGTGAATGAACACGCAGAAAGAATAAAGAGAATTTAATAGAAGATATGAATTTGAAGACAATCAATATGCAATAATTAAATTTGATTAGCCCCCACACCCCCATTTCTTGAATCTCATTTGCTCAGCAGTAATAAATAGGCCATCCATACAATAGGCTGGGAAATTGGATTTGGGGAGTAGTAATAGTGGGATGCCTAGAAATAGAACAGTAAGCAGCAAAGCATGAACTGTCTATCATTTACATCATTAACACCAACAATAGGCTGGCATGCTCCTGCAGATGAGCAACTGATTAAACCAATGGCTATTAATGCTCGGGCACAATGATAGATTTAAATTTTAGGTGAAGGAAAGGAATGAAAATTAAATACATACAACTAGGTTTCTCATTGTTTAAGGGCAGCTTCAGTATGCGGGTCACTTTTGAGAAATTCTTAAGATAAAGGTATTAATTGTTACGATGCTCCTATTTTTTAAATTGTAAAATTATGCAGGCATTTTTGTAGTTAATTATATGCAACCATCACGACATCTCATTTGGAATAACATTGTGAAGAATCTTTTTTTTTAAATCACATCATTTATAAATGGCATTTAGTTTCCCAGTTGTTACACTTCCAATTAGTAAATACAAATTATGAATAAATTAATTTTCCTTTATTTGATAATAACTGGATTTCTAAAAGAAGTAAATACGTTAATAAAACTTGGGGCCACTACCCTAAAAGGCAAAAGAATGCTCACATATTGCTGTACATATGCACATAAGCAACACTGCACATATTGCTGCATGTTGAAAATACGATGCACAATTCATGCCCAACTTTTTTTTTACCCAACAAATCATTACGTTTTTATTAAATGAGACACAAAGTCAATGCTAACTAAAATGCACGAACTGTATAGACATATTATTCTGAATCTTATGTTTCCATTTATGGCTTGTCTTCTCTCCTAATTCATTTGACGCAATGGATGCTGGAAAGCAAAAGGCTTCAGTTTTTAATACAAACCTTCCAGTTCCAGCATTCAAAACCAACTTGCAATACTATTCTTGCAAGCAGTCAGTAATTATTTGTGTGTGAACAAGATAAAAGCAATTTCCAGCATGTCGTGCTGCTAAAGGAACCTTTTCTCAGAAGTGAGGCAGATAGGACAGAGCTTGAGAAAGATTTAATCAGAATTTGCTACTTTTTTTGATACAGAATAAAAAAGTTTACTTATAGAAACAGGCAGGGTTTTGAAGTACAGGCAGGTTTTATTTTAGAGAAAGAATGATCAGATGTGATTACTGTATAAAAAGAGGTTTTCTTAATTTATTCTGGTAACAATGATTGTTTAAAGATGGGGAATTACGTGCATATATCATTTGGATTAACAAATGTGTTCCGATCTTTAAAAGTCAAATTCTTAAAAGACTTAACAGTCATTGCATGTCACATGCTGGGAATTGTTTTTATCTTGTTCATGCACAAATAATTACTAATGGCTTTGTGGCCAAGTTTGTGGATGATATGAAGATAGGTGGAGGGCTAGGTAGTGTTGAGGAAGTAGGGAGCTGCAGAAGGAATTGGACCAGTTAAGAGAGTGGGTAAAGACGTGGCAGATGGAACATAGTGCTGCAAAGTGTGTGGTGATGCACTTTAGTACTAGGAGTAAAGGTACTTTCTAAATACAGAGAGGATTCAGAAATTGGAGGTGCAAAGGGACTTGGGAGTGCTGGTGCAGGTTTCCCAAAAGGTTCATTTGCAGGTTGAATCGACGATAAGGAAAGCAAATGCAATGGTAGCATTCAGTTAGAGGAGACTAAAATATAAGAGCAAGGATGTAATGCTGAGGCTTTTATCAGGCACTGGTGATGCCACATTTGGAATATTATGAGCAGTTTTGGCCCCCATATCTGAGGAAGGATGTGCTGGCTTTGGAGGGGGTTCAGAAGGGGCTTACAAGAATGATCCAGTAAATGATTGAGTTAACATTGAGGAACATTTGATGGCTTTGGGTCTGTACTCTTGGAATTTAGAAGGATGTGGAGGGCATCTCATTGAAATCTACCGGATAATGAAAAGCCTGGTAGACTTCCAGAGAGTGATATAGAGTGTACGTGGAAAAGATGTTTCCAGTAAAGGGAGAGTCAGGAACCAGAACACACTTCCTCAGAATAAAAGAATGGACAAAAGGGGGAATTTCTTGAGTCAGAGGGTGGTGAATCTGTGGAATTCATTGGCCAAGTTATTGGGTATTTTAAAGCAGAGATTGATAGATTCTTGATTAGTAAGAATGTCAAAGGTTATGGGAGAAGGCAGGGGTATGGGATTGAAAGGGAAAAGCAGATCAGCCATAATTTAATGGCAGAGCAGAGTTGACGGGCTGAAAAGCCTAATTCTGCCATATGCAATCTTTGATGAAAATTTAATGTTTCAGTGATTACAATGGATTTTGAAAGCAACGCAATTTAACTCAATAGTATGAATAAAGATGTAGGAAACGATTTTAAAGATAGCAAAGGTGAGTATAAAAAAGGATGAAAATTAGGAAGGAACATATGGAGCAAAATGGATAGCAAATGTTAATGAAAATTCAACAGTTTTGATACTCAAGACCTATAAAATTGGACAAAGTAATCAAAAATAGATATTTGCAATTAATTAAATGCCTTGTTCATCAAATTATTATTGAAACTATAACAGAGTGTTACTTAACTGTGTGTTATATGCTAGTTGTAATCTAGGAATATAATCTATTGCACAATTTACAATGTTATCACACATTATCTTTTTAATTTGTAGCTTCTAGCTACTCAGAAAGAGTAAGAAAAGGGTGATGGAAAAGTTAACAATGGATATTAACATGGGAAGTGGCAGTAACCATTTTATCAGTTTTAAGTTGATTAATTTTATGCCCTTTTACATAAAGGTTGTCAAAAAGTCAAATTTATTTTGGGTAATATTGCCTGTCAAGGATCATCAGAGTACCACAACAATCAGCTAAGATCTGCATTTATAGACACAAAAACTGGAGTAACTCAGCGGGTCAGGCAGCATCTCGGGAGAGAAGGAATGGGTGACGTTTTGGGTCGAGACCCTTCTTCAGACTGATTTTCGATAGGGGTTATCTAACTTCAAACCTGAACAGCATTTCTTTAAACATCATAAATCAGTCTCTAAGGGTTTCTGTATTATCACGTTTCTAAATTATAGGGGTGTACATTCAATTGCCCTCACATCACACTTGCTGGGGGCCCTGGACAACGCAATTTATTTTGCTGTGGTTCCAAGCACAGACTTTTGCTGGGAGGCTGGCTACCAACGCGTTAGTACAATGCAGGGTTCAAGTTAGTACAATGTCCAGCTTCAAGTTTCTGGGCACTCACATTTCGGAGGACCTAACATGGTCCAATAACACTGCTGCGCTGGTCAAGAAGGCACAGCAACGACTGTTCTACCTAAGAACGCTGAAACAGTCTGGTCTACCCCAACAGCTGCTGACGACATTCTACCACTGCACTATAGAGAGCATCCTAACACATGGCATCCCTGTGTGGTACCTCAGCTGCACAGAGGCAGAGAGGAAAGCTCTTCAGCGGGTAGTCCATAGAGCTCAGAGGACCATCGGAACACAGCTACCAGCCTCGGAGGGCATCTCAACACACGATGCCTCAGAAAAGCCACCAGCATCCACAAAGACTCTTCACACCCCTGCAACAGTCTGTTCGAACTCCTTCCATCGGGCAGACGATACAAGGCCATCTACGCCCGCACCTCCAGACTCAGGAACAGCTTCATCCCCAGGGCCATAGCTGCTATGAACCGGTCCTGCTGAGCAAGATGGTCACATCGCAGTGAACCGGCACAGATCTACTTGCACTTTATTCTGTTTTAAAACTGTTACAATTTGTTTCATTGGGTTGTTTAAATTAATACTGACTAGCTAATTAAATTATTACATCGTATGGGAGGCGCATTCTCAATCTCGTTGTACCCCTGTACAATGACAATAAAAATATATTGTATTGTATTGTTTCTCCTAGCTGTATCGATAGACAGCTTTGGGCTTCGTCTTTGGTCTTTGACATCCACATTCAAAATCAGCGTTAAAAATATTATAATGATTATTATAAGAATTAATGAGATCTTCCCCATTGTTTTGAAAGAGTCAGCCATTTTTTAAAATAAAAAACCTCCTTTGAAAAGAACCTCTAAATGAACTTGATTTAAAAACTATATTTGGTACCAATTTCTCTTTTACAATGTCATAAGAGATCAACTAGCAAAGTAGGAAAAAACAGGCTTCACTTCCTGTCAACTTCTTAATAACAGATTATTGGACCACTCTCATTCTGGAAACTGCCTACTAAAATAGCAAAACAATAACATTTAAAATAAACAATCAACAGTCCTTTGTTATGCAACTTCCTGAGGAGTGAAGAATATCAATCTTCCCTTCTACCCAAACTATTGTAGTCTATCTATTGTACTTGGGTCTAACGTCATTGGATTTATTTATGGCACATCTGATCTGTTTGGATAGAATGCAAAACAAAGTTTTTCACTGTACCTTGGTATACTTGACAGTAATAAACCTCATATTATCCCCTATTGCTTCTCAATGCACAACGCTGTAAAATTGTCTTCTCAATTCTTAATACCTCAAATCCGATTGGGCCAAAAATGGTGGCATTCACCTTCTTATCATTAGATTAAGAAACAAAATAAACATAGCTAACAATTAATCATAGTAAAATATTTAACGGTAATGATGGTCACAAATTGCAAGCTTGAAACAATTAAGCACAACAACTTAACCATAAAATTATCACTGACTCAACTGTGCAATACTCATAAATGCAGTCTGATTATTCACACAATATTGATTGGTGTCCTGCTGATAGTCTCAAGATCTGGAAATTTATAGTAACATAGAAAATAGGTGCAGGAGGAGGCCATTTGTCCCTTCGAGCCAGCACCACCATTCATTGTGATTATGGCTGATCATCCACAATCAGTAATCTGTTCCTGCCTTCTCCCCATATCCCTTGATTCCACTAGCCCCTTGAGCTCTATCTAACTCTCTTTTAAATTCATCCAGTGAATTGGCCTCCACTGCCTTTTGTGCAGAGAATTCCACAAATTCACAATTCTGGGTGAAAAGTTTTTTCTCACCTCAGTTTTAAATGACCTCCCCTTAATTCTTAGACTGTGGCCCCTGGTTCTGCACTCCCCCAACATTGGGACCATTTTTCCTGCATCTAGCTTGTCCAGTCCTTTTATAATTTTATACGTCTCTATAAGATCCCCTCTCATCCTTCCAAACTCCAGTGAATACAAGCCCAGTCTTCCCAATCTTTCCTCATATGACAGCCCCGCCATCCCGGGGATTAACCTCATGAACCTACGCTGCTCTGCCTCAACAGCAAGGATATCTTTCCTCAAATTAGGAGACCAAAACTGCACACAATACTCCAGTTGTGGTCTCACCAGGGCCCTATACAACTGCAGAAGGACCTCTTTACTCTTATACTTAAATCCTCTCGTTATGAAGGCCAACATGCCATTAGCTTTCTCTACATCTATTTTCTCTATTAGGACGTTCCTTAAGGTCTGCTGCTTAGTTTTCCACCCTCATACCATAAATTGTTCACTATCAGTTTTGTGTCTTATAATACTGCAACGCATTTTGTGATATTTTGATTATATCAAGGGCAAAATGTAACTGGAAGATGCAATTGATATAAACAACATTGATAGCATATGCTCTGACTCGCCACTACATACATACAGGTATTTACAAACACCAATAGACATTGGCATATTACATGGTAAAGTATTTCTGTCTTTCAGAAGTCCAAGCACAAATTAATTTAGCACATAAGACATGTTAGGCATTAAAAAGGCATGGCTGCATGATAATAAGGACAGGGAACTAAATGTACTAGATTATAAGGTCAAGGTAAAGGAAAATGGTCAAGGGAGGTGTCGCCATGGTGATTAAGAGAAACCCATTTCAATTAAGGCGACAAAATGAGTAAATAGGAAGTGGAGACTCTGTGATTAGGACAGCCTAACATCCTAGGCTGGGAAATTACCAGAGTCAATAATTAAGGACTGAACACTTTAAAATTTGGTGAGAGAGTCTGCATCGAATTGCAAATAGAAGGTCATGATTAACACAACCGATTGATTTTTTTTGAAGAAGTGGCAATTGTCGACAGGGGAATGGCTTTATGTTATTTCATATAGAATACCGGAAGGCATTTGAAAGAGTCCATCATAAGACTGCTAGCCAACGTTAAAGTGCAATGAAAACAAAACTTTGACTAGGTGAAGAAATGTCATGGACATCAGAGGAGAAACAAATTGATGGGAACTCAATGGAACAAATTTGATATGTTCACTTTTTAATTATAAATACTGGTATATTCCTAGCATTGGGCCAACAGTACTGCATTTATAAACAACCAAATGTTTACGGACTAGAAAACCATATATCTTAGTTTGCTAATGACACAAGGATTAGCAGGATTGCAAGCTATGCAGATGGAAGAATGAAAAGAGCAAAGCGATTTTAACAAATAAACAAATCAGGCAAAATTATGATAAATGCATATCAATAAAAGCCAAGGTAAAAATCAACCTATTTGAACCTAAAATGATAATGTGCACAATTTTCTAAATTATGAAAAAATTAGACAGTCGAGTCTAAAGACACTGTATCTGACCACTTAGGTCACCAAATATTATGGACAGTGCAAAAATCAAACAATCCAAATTGTTGTCTTCATTCAAGTGGTTGAAGACAGATTATGCAAGGATAAAAGCTATGCTGCAACAATGAAGTCTTAGATGATGGAGGAAGCAAACTGAGCATCAAATATCATAAAGGATTATTTTCCTTATACTTGGGTCTCAAATGTCGCTGGAAGTAAAGGATTTAATGGCAATTACTGATTACTTTTTTTTATTTTTTTAAATTTTATATTTTTATTTTTGAAAAGCATATGTACAAATAGAAATAAAAGACAAATTTGTTACAAAGTTCTTACATAGCTTCAATTTTTAAATTTTTAAAGAGAGAAAATAAAAAATAAAGAAGAAAGAAAAAAAAACTATAAACTATTGGGAAGAGAGAATAATTTTTTTTTTTAAAAGGTATAACTATAAAAATTAAAGGGGGTAGATCCGGGAGACAATAACCACAGTTGTACATCCAACCCTAAACTCAAGTTTCAACTTTTAATTTAAAATTTTTATTTTAGTCCTGTGCCAAACCCATTTACTTTTCTAAAAATTCAATAAATGGAGACCATATTTTAAAAAATAACTCAGGTTTGTCAATTAAGGCAAATCTTATTTTTTCCAAATGCAGGGTCTCTGTCATTTCCGTAGTCCACATTTTAATTGTGGGGGTTATTGTTTTTTCCCAAAATTTAAGTATTAATTTTTTCGCAGTTATTAAACTTTAATCAAGAAAATGTACCTGACTTGTTGTAAAGTTTGTAGTATGTTCTGATAATCCTAATATAATTAATTTTGGATCCATATCCAATTGCTTGTTAATAACTTTAGAAACTATTTTAAAAATCTCCAACCAGAAATTTTGTATTTTTATGCAAGTTACGAAAATATGAGTTAAATTAGCTTCTTGAAATTGACATTTATCACAAATAGGAGAGATACTAGGAAAAATCCTATTTAATTTCGTCTTTGAATAATGTAATCTATGTATTATTTTAAATTGTATTAAGGAATGTCTAGTATTTAATGAACATTGGTGTATATGTTGTAAACTTTCATCCCATATATCTTGCATTATGAGTTGATTCAATTCGTCCTCCCATGCTCGTCTATATGATTCTGATGACGGAATGTCAGTATCTAGGAGAGTATTATAAATAAAGGATATTAATTTATTTGAATTATAATGTCGATTCAGGCATACATCAAGAGTTTCTGGACCTCTAAACTTATATTCTTGCATGTGTAATTTTACATAATCTCTAAGTTGTAAATATCTAAAATAATTATTAACATGTAATCCGTACTTCTGCTGTAAATCCTGAAAAGAAAGAAAAGTTCCCTTATGATAAAGATCTCCCACCCTTTTAATTCCATAACTTTTCCATTGAGCAAATCCTCTATCCAAGACAGACGGTTTAAAAGAAGGGTTATTCGCAATAGGGAGGAAAGCAGATAATTTACTCAGTTTTAAAGTAAGATTTAATTGTTTCCAGGTACGGATAACACTGTGTATAAAGGGATTACCTTCATATGTTTTTTTATTTAAATTTATTGGAGCTAAGAGGATCGCACCAATATCAAATGGTAAACAATCCTCTTTCTCCATCTTTAACCAATCCGGTTGTTGATCAGTGTCATCCAACCAGCAGGTTATATTTTTAATATTAACCGCCCAATAATAAAATAAGAAGTTAGGTAAGGCAATTCCTCCATTAGTTTTAGACTTACATAGATGTGTTTTATTTATTCTATGAGTCTTGTAGTCCCAAATAAAATTAGTAATAATTGAATCAATTAAAAAAAAAAACTTTTTTGGAAGATAGATCGGAATTGCTTGAAATAAGTATAGTAGCTGTGGAAGAAAGATCATCTTTATAGCATTACTACGACCAACTAATGATATAGGAAGTGTTTTCCAAAATTGGATATTTCTGTGTAATTTAGTAAGTAAAGGAGGAAAATTTAATTTAAATAAAGAAGTATATTTCCTAGTCACAATTACTGATTACTTTTGAGAAACGTACAATAACCCACCATCCTGAACAACTGCAACACTTAGAGTGGAAGGTTTCCTAGATTCTGAGCCATTTAAATAACAGTAGCCAACAGTAATAGTTGGAGGAGATGTGCAAGTTTGAACGCGCTTGATGCCCTTTTCCATCTAGTTAGTATAATAGTAATAGTAATAGTTTATTTATTTGTCATTCCACTCCTTACAGATCATGCAACGAATGGGACGAAACAGAGTGCCTCTGGGGGCCATAGTGCAATAAAAATGCAAAACATATAGATAGGGATGACAGTGCAGTACAATACGATACAGTACAATACATATAGACAGGTAAACGGTAAAAGGTAAAGCATTTAACCTAGAGTTTAAAGCATGTAAATGGTGAATTTAAAACCATCAATGAGAGCAGGTAAATTATTGATTGCACATTAAATGAGATTGAGATTATAAAGTACAGAGTGCTAGGTGAGGTGCTACAACCCCCCCCCCCCCACCCCCACACCTCCTTGGGTCAGGTGGGGCAGTTCAGTAGACGAACATCCTGAGGGAAAAAGCTGTTCCTGAACCTGGTGGTTCTGCAGCTAATGCTCCTCAGCCTTCTTCCGGAAGGCAGCGGGTCAAATAGACCTTGGAAGGGGTGAGAGGAGTCCCTCATGATGCTGCAGGCTTTACTTTTGCACCTTCCTCTGTAAATATATAACAAGTTTACGACGCAAGCAGTGATCATTCAGCCCGTCATGTCCATACCACCAAAAAAATGGACAACGGCTGAATCCCACTTGATGTATCCCTGATCCACGATACTGCAGACTATGAGTCTTCAGGTGTTCATAGACACCTTTGAAATGTGGTAAGGGCTTCTCCTTCCTTTGTTTTTTCAGAAAGTAAAGTCAAGGCAGCTACCATTCAATTTCTTCAACTTCCCTTCTACCCGTCTAAAATTATCTTAAACCCCCAAACCCTCTGGTTTCTGATGCATCTCTATTCAGAGAGGTAATCCCCTTCTGCTCACCATATTTAGGCCGTTCATAATTTTAAATAATTCAAATTGTCACTCAGTCTCCTGTTTTCCCCAATGCAAACATCCTAACCTGGGCTTTCTTAACTCGTATCTGTAATTTACAAGCCGACAAAAGTCTTCAAAGTCCCTGATTATGCAATTTAGGATCCACAGGCTTTTTTTGTGCTTTCATAATCTTTGTGTCAAGTGGTGATCCAAAATGAGCACAGTACTTTAACAGATGTTCAATGCTTTATACTGTACTCGCATGAGCTCCCTGGTCTTGACTTCTATGTTTCAGCCAATTGAGGCAAATGGCCTATCACCACCTTGTCTACCTGTCCTGCTATCTTCCGGGGTTTGCGAAGACGCACACCAAGTTCCCTGCATTATTTGTTTATCACGTATTCTCTTCCCCCTTTGCCTCCCTGATACATTTCAATCCAGAGAAGTGAGAAGTAATGTAATTATTCCATTGTTATCCTCTTATAGCTCATAACTGTCTCTCCCACTATCAATGTTTTAATTTTACTATTATTTTGAATTTCTTAATTGTGGCCCTTCCATTTAAGTCCAAATCAATTATGAAAAACAAGGGGCCCTAGTACAGAGACGTATGAAGTCTCATTGCTCTTGAGTCTCAGATTCCTGCTGATCATACACATAGGATTTCCACAACTTGCCTCTTTCCCTTGGATACTCATAATACCTGACCGTGAATTCTAATAAATGCTGTAGTCAGAACTGTGCATATTACTTCAAAAGCTGTATCCTTATCAATGCTCCTTGTTATGTCCTAAAATAAAATCAATTGTTAGTCAGATATGAATTTCCCCTAACAAATCCACACTGACTTGTGCCTGTCCAAATTCTGATTTATACAGTCCCTTAGATTTTTTGCCCGCTACCAATGTCAGATTGATTGGCTTGTAATTACAAGGTCTATCCTTTCCTCCCTTCTTAAACTATAGTACCACATCAGCATCCTTCCAATCTCTGCAACTCTGCCTGAAACCACAGAACATTGAAAAATTGTAGTAAAAAACTTTGCTAGTTCCCCCCTGGTCTATTTTCGGGATCTAGGGTGTGATTTTTCGACTCTTAAAAATACTGAACTCCTTGCAAATGTCCTCTCTTTTTTATCCTTTCTATTACTTCACATTATTTCCTCTTAATGTCATCATCAACCCTTTCTACTGTTAAGACTGACGGAAATTATTCATTGGGAACCCAGGCCTCCAAACTCAAACTGCCATTCTGGCCTCTGGTCAGGCATACTTTTTCTGACTTACCCTCCTTTCCTTTTATTAAGAACATCTTAGGATTTTTCTCGACTGAGAATTGAGAATAAACCCTGCAATGAAGTCTGCAGAAGGGTGATGCTGGGGGAAAACAAACTGAGCAAGTTACAGGTGAATAATAGCAAATTGTTATTTTGCAATTCTTCCCTCAATTTGCCAGCGAGTAAGAATATATTAATGCAGCAGAAATTGCCTGGACTTATGTGTCCTGTGATTGGAGGACAAGTCTGGGCAACTTTCCATTTTGCCAGTTAGACGTTGTAAATTATTTCCAACTTGGATAGAACTGATGCTCTTCCAGAGCACATGACCTTCATCACCACAGTCAGGTCACTGTCAAGGTTCACAGACTTTATGATGTGCAATGCACACAGACTTTTCCTGATTCCATGAACCGAGCTAACTTAAGACTAGCATTTGTTGTGGTGAAAGTCTCAAAAGAAAGCAGAGACAGATGATCCATACAGTTTTTCTGGGTGAAAGTGGCTCCAAAGACTTCTAATTTGATTTCTGCACTTTGCACTTTGGCTGCACCTTTATGGAGAATGGAATGTTTAAAATATTTTCCCAAACAGAAATGCAAAATTAGTTAGAATTGAGTTAAAAACTGCCATTCTAGAAAATGATAAAACACTACGTAAATTAATTTCAGAAGACAATAATGGAGCACCAATAATATTCAACTTGGCACATGAAATCTGAGCATTTGAAGTTGCTGGTGACATGTTCCAATCTCCCTTGTAACTAACTATATATTACTTTTCACTGATGGACAATGATTCATATAGTGCGTATGTAGTGTGGACGGTAATTTAGTAAATCTAAGAAAATAAATGCTTGAACCATCAAGGGGTAAAAGAGAGAAACGAAGAGGATAGAACTGGGCAGAGCTTTTGTCACGATTTATGTAATAATATTTCTGGGGTGTACTGAAAGTTAAGTCACAATGCATTCTACGCTTGCTTTGAACAGAAGGTCAGTGGAATTATGTCATCTATTCCAACAGCCTTGGTTGCACCTGTTCCCATGGTTATTGTCGCAGATGTCAGATCGGTCTACACGAATGAACCCACGGAAGGTAACTAGCTCTGTGGGAGTCCACGGCCATGTTCACAGGCCCTGTTGGGAACCAACTGGTGGGAGGATTTATGACATCTTTAACCTCTTCCTATAGTATATCATGCTCAGGTTCCCTCTTGCTTTAAGATGATCAATATCATCCCCGTGCTACAGAAAGGCAAGGTATGTCTTGATGACTACTGTCCAATGGCTTTGACATTTACCATCATGACATGCTTCGAGAGGCTGGTCATGTGCGTCTGCTCAACATACAGCCTTGATCCACTGTAGCTTACCTACTGTTGCTACAGGTTCATGGCAGTCACCATCTCCCTGGCAGACATAAAATGCTGGAGTAACAGTGCAACAGGCAGCATATCTGGAGAGAAGGAATGGGTGATGCTTCAGGTCGAAACCCTTCTTCAAACTCATCTCTAGACCATCTCCCTTGTCCTTCACATAGCTGGAACATCTGGTTAACAAGGGCACTTACATCAGACTGCTATCAATGACTATAGGTCTGACAACACCACCATCCATAATATCAACCAAACACATCTCCATATTCATGTCCAAACACTTGGATCTTGGAGTCAACACCTCCCTCTGCCACTGGATCCTTGACTTCTTAATCCATAGACCACATTCAGTGAGGATCGGTGACAAAACATCCTTCATGATAATTCTCAAGGATGTTCTTTCTTGTACTTCCTATACATTTTGCAGTCAAATTCTACTCGAGAGATCCATTTACAACTTTGCAGATGACACCGTGTTGCGGGCCACATTTCAAACAACTGCAAGACAAAGTATAGGAAGGAAATTGAGAGAACTCTTACCAACTTTTACAAATGACCCGTAGAAAACATCCTATCAGGATGCATCAGTTTGATTTGGCAACAGGTCTGCCCTAGACAACTAGAAATTATTGAGCGTTGTGGATGTAGCCCATTCCAACACTGTGTAGTCAAGGTAGTTGTGGTAGTGTGGTAGATGGTAGTTAATAGACTGTACCCTGTGATAGAGACAGAGAGAATGAAAAAAGGAGAGAGATGCCAAGGGAAACTGAGGGCAGGGTGGAAGATTGTGGCGAAGTTGATTAAATCAACAAGTCCTGCATGGATGTAGATGCTGATGTAGCAGAGAAAAAGTTGGGAGTACATTTGGAACGAGGAGAGTTCAATGTAACCAGTAGGGGCCTCAGCAAATGTCAATGGCCACATCTATGACTTGTAGAAAGTGAAATGAAAATCAAACTTGTGCATATATACAACAATAAACTCAACTTGACTTGAATGACTGAAAGGTAGGAGGCCTCGAGCTGATTTAGACCCTTGCCTTTCCCAGGGTCTTTTGTTCAGTCTGGGGTTCTTTGAATGTTGGACTATTTGGGAGGAAACAAATTTGGCAAATATCATTGTTTACCTAAAATTAACTGCCAACAAGGTAGACCTAATTTCCACTTAGACAACGGACATGAAAAACCCTGGTGATATCGCTTAGCTCTATTCTTTAGTTGTGTTTGGGGAGCTGTTGAGGTTACTTCCCATTCCAAGCAAGGGTATGTACGGGAACTATCATCTCTTGAGTGTGAAACAAAGGAGGTGACTACATCAGCATAGGCAAGGAAGGGCTGATGAACACGGAAAGGAATGCACCGAGGGGTCCACCTACTGAACAAAGTAGGAAGTGCAGCAGGCAGTTTCTTGACTGCATATTGTGCCTGCAAACAACCAAGGAGTCATGGGCAGTCAAAGAATTGGAAGATCCAGCTCAAGGGCAGGGGTACAAGTTGGCTCCTTGAGTAGAGGAGATACATCACATGACAGATGTGACAATTGACTCAATAGCACACTCCTGGCATGAAGTCACTGTTAACAGTGTCCTGAAGTATGACTATTCAGTGTGCCCTCATCCTGCTGGTTCCATTGATATGGTACACTGTGCAAAAAGGTTCAAGGCCTTTGCACAGGAGTTTTGTGCAAACATGAGTACTGTGACACAGCAGTTAAATCATTCGTTGAACTAGCAAGTAGCATTCTGGACGACTGATCCAGAGATACAAGATCAAACCCTACCATGCCAGCTGTGAAATTTAAATACAAGTAATTAAACAAATCTCGATTTAAAAATAATTTCTGTAACGGTTAACATGAAATTACTGAATTGGTGAAACACTGATCTGGTTCTCTAATGTTCTTCACTATTGGAAATCTGCCACCCTTACACAATCTGGCTGCCTGGCCCATATGGAACCCCAGACCCACCAGTGTGGTTGACTCTTAACTGTTCCCTCACTCCATGAGGCAATAAAGGTCATTGCCAAAAATTAAAAAAACATCCTGATAAACTGCAGCAAACAATGGTGCATTCAAGTAAGATGAAAAGGTGTAACATTTGGGAAATTTTAGGCAATAGGGCAATAATAATGTTGCATGTCTAAGACCGCTTCTTAACAATTGATGGTTGAATTTACATATATTACTATTAATGATCTCCGACAGACCTCCTCTTTTCTTCTTGTAGAGGTGGCCTTAGAGCAAAAATGCAGCTCTACTTGAACATAGATACCACTCATGTAATGGAATGCCATTATTGAAATTGAATGTGGAAGTATGAGATAATGGTGATCAAACCTTGATTGCCACTTAAACTGATTTCATAAAATTCAAATACAGCACAACTGACATGATCATATATTGCATTTGCACGTTTACTTATAAACAATGTTTTAATCCTCTCTGACCTACAGCGTTAAATTTTACAGACCAATTTTACAGATTTTAAAATATAATTTCCTGTGATCCAATTAAAAATTCAACAGATGTAAAAACTACAGTAGATGCTAGTGGTTTAATTAAATAAGAAACCTACATTTAATCATTGAAAGTTAACTGGAGAAAACACAACATATGAACGGTAGTCTGATAACAAAAAAAATGGTGTTGTATTTGGTTTGCTGCTAAATGTGTAAATACGTTTAAAAAAAAATCATTTATGACTTAAGCTGCAGCAGAATGATGATAAATAGTGCAAATGCTAGAAAACACCAATGAAGTATAAATTACAGCTTTGAAAAAAATGCATTTTGGTTTTGTGATTGCAGCTAATAATGCATTTTCAATTAATATGGAAGAATGCAAATTCGTTGCACAATGCCCAGGGTACTGCTTCTTTTCTATCTGTTTCCCTAATTCTTCTCTTCCAATTATCTTTCTAATGCAACAAAGGCAACTAAGAGGATCACATATTTCTTTAACCTTCCAAAGTCGATGTTTCCTGCTGAGCTGCAATCATTTTGTTAGTTTAACCATAAAGCACTTCTTATTTTACTCTGCCTGGAGATCTACAGGCCATTTTATTAGTAGCCCATCACAGACTTATCACTATATTGTGCAAATGGTTAATGCTGCTGCTGTAAACAAATGATTTTTAAATAATATTCCTTTAAAAAGTCTAAAGATAACTTAATTTTACTCAACATGCTTCACTAAACATTTTAAGTTTGGATAAAATACATGTTAGGATGTTTGGATTTTCATAATTATCAGTTCTTTGCTCTACAGTTGGCAGAGTGGGGAACAATGATTCCATTTGTAAACGGTTTTGTACTGCTTCGCCTAAATATCAGGGCAGCACGGTGGCGCAATGGTAGCATTGCTGCCTTACAGCGCCAGAGATCCGTGTTCGATCCTGACTAAGGGTGCTTGTCCGTATGTAGTTTGTACGTTCTCCCCATGACCTGCGTGGGTTTTCTCCGGGATCTCTGGTTTCCCCCCACACTTCAAAGACATCCATGTTTGTAGGTTGATTAGCTTAATATAATTGTAAATAATCCCTACAGTGTATAGGATAGCGTTAGTGTATGGGGTGATCGTTGGTCGGCGCGGACCCGTTGGGCCGAAAGGCCTGTTTCCATGCTGTATCTCTAAATTAAACTGAACTCTGAATAAGTCTCCAAGCTATATTTGAGTTTTTAAAATATATTACTACTTTGTAATTGTTATTATATTCTGAGATGGTATTAAGATAATTTGAAGTGCAGGTTTATAACATTGAGCACTTCATAAGAATTTGATTCTGACCCACTCAATAAGGTCTCGAAGCATTCCGTTTCTTCCTCGATCGTAGAACCAACCAATCCCAATCTACTAACACTCTCCTCCGCCTAGCAGAGCTGGTTCTTACCCATAACAACTTCTCCTTTGACTCCTCCCACTTCCTCCAAACCAGAGGCGTAGCTATGAGCACTCGCATGGGCCCTAGCTACGCCTGCCTCTTTGTCGGGTACATCGAACAATCCCTGTTCCGGGCGTACACCGGCCGCATCCCCGAACTCTACCTCCGCTACATCAACAACTGCATTGGTGCTACCTCTTGTACCCATGCAGAACTCACTGACTTCATACACTTCACTTCCAATTACCATCCTGTCCTTAAATATACCTGGACTATCTCCGACATCTCCCTCCCGTTTCTGGACCTCACCATCTCCATCACAGGAGACAGACTAGTGACTGACATCTACTATAAACCCACTGACTCGCACAGCTATCTGGACTACACTTCTTCCCACCCGGTTTCCTGCAAAAAGTCTATCCCCTACTCCCAATTCCTCCGTCTATGCCGAATCTGCGCCCGGGATGAGGTGTTTCACACTAGGGCATCAGAGATGTCCTCATTTTTCAGGAAACGGGGCTTCCCCTCTTCCATCATAGATGAGGCTCTCACTAGGGTCTCTTCTACATCCCGCAGCTCCACTCTTGCTCCCCCTCCCCCCACTCATAACAAGGACTGAATCCCCATCATTCTCACCTTCCACCCCACCAGCCAGCGGATCCAACAAATCATCCGCCAACATTTCCGTCACCTACAACGGGACCCCACCACTGGCCATATCTTCCCATCCCCTCCCCTTTCTGCGTTCCGCAGAGACCGTTCCCTCCGTAACTCCCTGGTCCACTCGTCCCTTCCTACCCAAACCACCCCATCCCCGGGCACTTTCCCCTGCAACCGCACGAGATGCAACACCTGTACCTTTACCTCCCCCCTCAACTCCATCCAAGGACCCAAACAGTCTTTCCAGGTGAGACAGAGGTTCACCTGCACCTCCTCCAACCTCATCTATTGCATCCGCTGCTCCAGATGTCAACTTATTTACATCGGCGAAACCAAACGCAGGCTCGGCGATCGCTTCGCTCAACACCTGCTCTCAGTCCACATTAACCAATCGGATCTCCCGGTGGCTGAGCACTTCAACTCCCCCTCCCATTCCTAGTCTGACCTTTCTGTCATGGGCCTCCTCCAGTGCCACTGTGAGTCCCACCGGAAATTGGAGGAACAGCACCTCATATTTCGCCTGGGCAGCTTGCAGCCGAGTGGTATGAACATTGACTTCTCCAACTTTAGATAGTTCCTCTGTCCCTCTCTTCCCCTCCTCCTTCCCAGATCTCCCACTGTCTTCCTGTCTCCACCTATATCCTTCCTTTGTCCTGCCCCCCTGACATGAGTCTGAAGAAGGGTCTCGACCCGAAATGTCGCCCATTCCTTCTGCCTGATGCTGCCTGACCTGCTGAGTTACTCCAGCATTTTGTGAATAAATACCTTCGATTTGTACCAGCATCTGCAGTTATTTTCTTACACTCAATAAAACATCTGCACATTAAGTACACAGCTTCACTGGAAGCAATGTGTAGCAGTAATCAGAAGAATTTTAAGGTGGTACACCCAAAAGTATTATCAATGAAGACTTTAAAAGCATAGAATAAAACATTGTGCATGCATTTTTCTACTGACAGTGAGTTCTTCTGTAATCCAACAAAGGAATCTGTATATAGAATTCTACATTCTTACTATTCCGTGCGTAAATAAGTTTCTACTGAATTCTCTCTTGACTATCTCATAGCTCTATTTATGTACAAAAATACATTTTCTGGAACAGTAATGATAACCCTAAATTTTTAGGTTGTTATGGACTAGGATAAGACAGTGCCGCAAGGTAAAAGGTGCTAAATTGGGGAAAGGCGACTTAGAACAGCATTAGGCAGGAGTTGGGAAGAGTAGATTAGGAGCAACTGCTATTGGGTAAGTCCACATCTGACATGTGAGAGTCATTGAAAGGCCATGTGGTCAGAATTCAGAAGCAATATGTATACGAGAGGAAGAGAGATATGGATGGCAAGGTTCCTTGGATTCGGAGAGATGTTGCACATTTAGTCAAAAAGAAAAAGGTAGCATATGTAAGGTTTAGGAAGCTGAGTTTGGACTGGGCTTGAATACAGTAAAGGAGGCAGAGCACAAAACAGGAAATAAGGTGGGTTAAAATCATGTCTAATAAATCCGATTCAGTTTTTTGAGGAGCTGATTGATGAGAGTAGTGTAATGGATGTTGTTTACATGGACATTAGTAAAGCTTCTGATAAGGTCACCTGTGGTTGTCTGATCCACAAAATTAAGACACATGGGATCCATGAGGACTTGGTAGATTAGTTTCAAAACTGGCTTGGCCACAGAAGTGGTCGTGGTAAAGGGGTGTTGTTCTGACATAGTGTTGTCAATGAGCATCGATCAGTGCTGAGACTTCTGTTCTCAGTGATATACATAAATAATTTGGACAAAAATGTGGGTAGCCTGATTTAGTAAGTTTACAGACGACACAAAAATGTTTGAAGGGTCTCGACCCAAAACGCCACCCATTCCTTCTCTCCAGAGATGCTCCAGGATATAAATCAGTTGGAAATGTGGACAGATAGAGATTAATCAGAATAAGGTGAGGTACTGAACATTGGGAGGTCAAATGCAAGGGTAAAGTGTATGATAAATGACAGAACCATGAGGAGCATTGAAATACAGAGGGCTTTCTTTTCACAGAAAGTAAGAAAGCCAGTGTAAGAAGGAATTGCAAATGTTGGTTTACACCCAAGGTAGACACAAAATACTAGAGTAACTCAGGGGGACAGGCAGCATCTCTGGAGAGAAGGAATGGGTGATGTTTCAAGTAGAGACCCTGTCTGAAGAAGGATCTCGTAAGAAATACAGTCCGTTCATCCTCCCCACATGTACTTCCAATGGCATCTTTTGAATTCTTCTCCCCATCCTCTCCTTTGCCTCTATTATTTACATTGTATGGGAACCATAATTGGAGACATTATTTTAAGTGCAGCTTAATGTGGGTTTGAAATATCTTTAGACTAACTGTGATACCTTGAGCTCAGACACAGAATAACAAGTTAACTCACTGCTGACCGGAACATGACTACACAGCTGTACTGTGGTTTATTCAATCATTTACAATCCTCCAATCAAAGGTGGCGCTATTACAACTCCTTCCACCCTAATAAAAAAAATATTTCCTTGTGGACATTTTGTTTTGAAAATAACCAATGGTATGAAATTATTACAATCTTGTCGGATAGTTTAGATTTAGATTTAGATTTAGATTCTACAGCGCGGAAACAGGCCCTTTCGGCCCACCAAGTCCGCGCCGCCCAGCGATCCCCGCACATTAACACTATCCTACACACACCAGGGACAATTTTTACATTTACCCAGTCAATTAACCTACAAACCTGCACGTCTTTGGAGTGATACTTTTATATAACCTGAATAAAATGAGGGCATCATGCATATATGTTGCATATACATTGATATGTGCATTTCAGAAAATAAGATCATAAATTTAACCTAACCACTGGGTTTCTACTTCTTTCTGGGTATCTTCCCTGACCAAAAGTTTCTGACTGTTCAGAACCACTTGGACTCATTTTTAATCGAGTCAAGCCTTCCTTTTGACTTACATTCATAGATTCCAGTCCATCAGTCAATTTTGTTTGGCTGTCAACCCCACTTGAACCTCCATTTTCAGGCTGATTCAAACGCTCACTAACTTGTGTACCTTCTTGTACCATTTTTGGTTCATCTGGTACCTGTACTTGAGTGGTAACCCAATTATCTGACTCGTCTAATTGGTCTGATTTCAACCCTGTCATAGGCATGACATGGTCAATGTGTACTTTCCTCACCTTTCCACTTCCAAACATCTTGACCAAGTATGTCCGTGGTCCGCACTTTCTCACTACTCTTCTAGGTAACCACTTCACCCACTTGCGATTATGGTTTTTCACCTTTACCTTCTGATTCAACTCAACACTCCTTTCCATTACTCTACTTCCATCATGATATGCTTTTTGTTTCTCCTGTTTCTCTTCTACTGTTTGAGCCAAGTTTGGTTTCAACAGTGAAAACCTTGTTCTGGGTTTTCTTTTCAAGAACAGTTCAGCTGGTGTTTGACCAGTAGTGGAGTGAGATGTATTTCGATATGTAATCAGAAAGTTAGCCAGTTTGTGAAACAAAGACAACTGTCTTTTCTTTGGATTTGGATCCAGCAGTTGTTTGACTAATGTACGCTTCACAATTTGCACTGTGCGTTCTGCTGCTCCATTGGAAGCGGGATAGTGTGGAGCTACTCTAGTGTGTTTTATAGCATTCCCTTTCATGAATTGTGCAAACTCTTGTGAACAAAATTGTGGTCTGTTATCAGACACAATTTCCTCTGGAAATCCATAGGATGCAAACAACCCTTGCAAAATGTCCATCATTTTGCTGGATGTCGTATTTTCCATCGAAAACACCTCAACCCACTTGGAGTGACTATCAATCACATTGAACAATTGTTGTCCATCTAACTCTGCAAAGTTAAGGTGTAATCTTTGCCACACTCCAACCAGCCATTTCCATGGCTGTAGCGTACTGTGGGTGGATTATTTCCAACTGCTTGACATGTGCTACACTCTTTCACAGTTTGTTCTATGTCCTTATCTAGACCAGGCCACCATAGCTTCTAGCTAGACTTTGTTAGACACATTCCCAAATGCTGATCATGAAGATCTTCTAGCAATTTGACTCCATATTTTTCAGGTATTACAACTCTCGCTCCCCACATGACCCAACCTTGGTCTACTGAGAGTTTGTTCCGACGTACAAAGAATGGTTTCAGTTCTGCCTCTGAATTCGGCAGTTTGTTTGGCCATCCATTTGTAATATATTCCTGCACTCTTGACAAAAATCTGTCAGTGCGTGTGGCCTTCCGAATGTCCCCTGATGTGATAGGTAACTCATCTACATGAGATAAGTAAGACAAGTCCTCTCTGTTTGGGGTAACCTCTGATTCCAAAGGTAATCTAGACATGGCATCAGCATTGCTGTGCTCTGCTGCCTTACAATACTGACTATCATACTGGTATGCAGACAATATCAATGCCCATCTTTGCATTCTGGCTGCTGCCAGAGTTGGTATGTGTGCTTTTGGATTTAGGATCATTGTCAACGGCTGGTGATCTGTCTCGATTACAAACCTTCTACCATACAAGTATTTGTGAAACCTTCTAACGGCAAAAATCTATGCAAGAGCCTCTCGCTCTATTTGTGCATAATTGGCATTGAGTGTTCTAGATGCAAATGCGATTGGGCTTTCCTCTCCATTTTCTAACACATGAAAGATCACAGCACCAACACCGTATGGTGAAGCATCACATGCTAACTTCATTGGCTTATTGACATCGTAATGAACAAGCATTGAACTCTCTGCCAACTGAGCTTTACATGACTTGAAAGCTTGATCACATTTACGTGTCCACTTCCATGGTACATCTTTTCTCATAAGCTCATTCAAGGGATGTAAACAGATGGACAGATTTGGCACAAGCTT
Organism: Rhinoraja longicauda; assembly: GCF_053455715.1. Classification (NCBI taxonomy): domain Eukaryota; kingdom Metazoa; phylum Chordata; class Chondrichthyes; order Rajiformes; family Arhynchobatidae; genus Rhinoraja; species Rhinoraja longicauda. The sequence continues at coordinate 27,491,268 of NC_135977.1, forward strand.
CCCATAATAATGCACTAATCCTAAAAAGGATCGGATCTCAGATATGTTTCTGGGAGCGGGCGCATTTTTGATCGCATCAACTTTACCCTTGGTGGGGTGTAGACCATCCTTGTCTATCTTATGACCCAAGTACTCTTCCGAGTTCTGAAAGAACTCACATTTCTGTGCCTTCACTCTTACTCTGTGTGTTTCAAGTCGTTTGAGTACCACTTCCAACCTTTCATCATGTGTCTGCCTGTCAGGGGCTGAGATGAGGATGTCATTCAAGTAACACACCACACCTTCAATTCCCTCTAGAATTTCTGTCATTACCCCTTGAAAAATCCTTGGGGCTGATGATATACCAAATGGAAGCCTATTGAGTTTTTAGTTTGCTGAACTGCAGCTTGTTCAACTCTTCCGCTGGTTGTCTAGAAGTTGTCCAAACTTCTCTAGAACCCCTTTCTGCCATATCCATTGACAAAGCAGTTTTACAAGCTGTTTCAAAAGTCAGGTCATACACTGTCATCAGCTTACTTCGGATCTGCTCACTTCTCAGTCCACACACGAAACGGAACCAAATCTACCCAAAACTTCATCCTCAATATTGATGGTCTCCCAGTATCCACCTCCCCTCACATCCGGAATCTTGGAATCATCTTTGATCAAACCCTCTCCTTCGACAAACACATCAAACACATCACAAAGACAGCCTTCTTCCACCTCAAAAACATTGCCCGTCTCCGTCCATCCCTCTCCTTCACAGCTGCAGAAACCCTCATCCACGCCTTCATCACCTCCCGTCTGGACTACTGCAACAGCCTCCTCTATAGCTCACCCTCAAAAATCATCAGTAAACTTCAATACATTCAAAACTCCGCTGCCCGTCTACTCACCCACTCCCCGATCCGTGACCATATCACCCCCGTCCTTTACAAGCTCCACTGGCTCCCCATCCCCCAGAGAATCCAATACAAAATCCTCCTCATGACCTACAAAGCCCTCCATAACCTGGCCCCATCCTACCTGACTGACCTCCTCCACAGGCACACTCCCACCTGCACCCTCCGCTCTGCTGCTGCCAATCTCCTGTCCCCCCCATCCGGACCAAACTCAGATCCTGGGGGGACAGGGCTTTCTCCATCGTTGCTCCCACCCTATGGAACTCACTACCCCAAACCGTCAGAGACTCCTTCTCACTCACCACATTCAAAACATCACTGAAGTCTCACCTCTTCAGCACTGCCTTCAACCACTGAAGGTCACCTCATCTTCTGTCTCCTTTCTCTGTTCGTTTACTTATTTATCTATTTATTCACTTCTCTATGTTCTAGAAATCCCTGTAAAGCGTCTTTGAGTGTTTGAAAAGCGCTATATAAATGTAATGCATTATTATTATTATTATTAATGCCCGGTCTTGGAAATTTCCAAAATTACAATGAATTGATAATCTCTTGAGTGTCACGATAAAATTACTAATATCCTCCTCTGGAAGTTGGCATCTCGTTCCAAACGATAGCCAAATGCGCATACGCATTGCACACTACATTCACGTGTGAAAAATGACTATTATTTCCAACAGTCTATAGTTCTTGGCCTATCATGAGTATATTGTACTATTATAGAAAGGTTGTTGAACAGAAATACTTTTCACAACAAAAGAAAAAATTGTTATGTTTTGTTCTTTCTATTTTGCTTTTTCCTTACACATCCCAATTCTCTTGGTATAGAATAAATGCACAATGGTCATAAAATGTACGACTAAGTTATGAAGAAAGAGTTTCATTTAAAAAACTGCACATACCTAATTTAATTGAAGACATACTTGCTCCAGTGGTCTTCAACAGCAAATCACAACGGTTCATGTCCCCCCCCAACCCTACTCCCCACAACTCCCCTCCCCCCACTTTCCCCCCAAATCCACTCTCCCACCCCTCCTCCGCCACTCCCCTCCCACCCCCACTCTCCCCTTCCCCCTCCCTTCCTCCCCACCCCCCGACCCCCACTCCCTCCTCCCACTCCACTGCCCCACTCACCCTAACCCCCTCCCCTCTCAACATCAATGGGCCTCATGCCTGGCGGCGAGGCGAGGGCGGGCCGGCGGCGAGGCCGGGCAAGTCCGGCGGCGAGGCCGGGCGAGTCCAGCGGCGAGGAGGGGCGAGTCCAGCGGCGAGTCCAGCGGCGAGGCGGGGCGAGTCCAGCGGCGAGGCGGGGCGAGTCCAGCGGCGAGGAGGGGCGAGTCCAGCGGCGAGGAGGGGCGAGTCCAGCGGCGAGGAGGGGCGAGTCCAGCGGCGAGGAGGGGCGAGTCCAGCGGCGAGGAGGGACGAGTCCAGCGGCGAGGAGGGGTGAGCCGGGGCGATGCAAGCGGCGAGGCACGTATTTTGCAGAAAAATGTGTGGCGAAATCGGAATGGCGGAAATGAAATAAGAATGTGGAAACTTACCGCCAAATTCGGAAGGATTGGGAGGTCTGCTATGTATAATTGAACAGCAGTGGTCCACCACCTCCTTGTCTACCATTATCCACATTCTTCTACTGCAAACAATCACCTTTTACACCCACTCTCTAATTTCTGCCTTTGTAATTCATCATCTCTGATTTACATTGCAGCTTTATAACAATCTGGTCATGTTAAAGCTTTATAAAATTGTGGTTAGGCTGCATTTGGAGTATTGTGTGCAATTCTGGTCGCCTCAGTACAGGCAGGACGTGGAGACTTGAGAGAATGTAGAAGAGGTTTACCAAGATGCTGCTGGATTATAGGGGTTAGCTACAAGGAGAAACTGGACTGGGATTGTTGGGACTGGGACTCTCTGGAGTGTCAAAGGTTGAGGGGAGACCTGGTAGAATTTTATAAAATTACTAGCACAAGTGTGCCCGTTGGGCCCGTCCTTGTAGGGTTTCCATTGTAACCGGGAGGGGAGTGGGGGGGAGGGAAGGGGGAGGGAGGGAGGAGGGGGAGGGAGGGGGGGAGGGGAGGGGGGGATGGAGAGGGGAGGGAGGGGGATGGGGGGAGGGGGGGAGGGAGGGAGAGGGAGGGGGGTAGGGGGGGAGGGACCTCCCCTTTTCCCAGTACCCATCTTTCCCCGTTGGGCCCGTCCTCGTAGGGTTTCCATTGTAACCGGGAGGAGAGGAGGGAGGGAAGGGGGAGGGAGGGAGGAGGGAGGTGTGGAGGGAGGAGGGGAGGGGGGGGGGGGTACGGGGGAAGGGTAGGGGGGAAGGGGGAGGGAGATGGGGGTAGGGGGGAGGGGGACCTCCCCTTTTCCCAGTACCCCTCTTTCCCCGTTGGGCCCGTCCTCGTAGGGTTTCCATTGTAACCGGGAGGGGGGGAGGGAAGGTGGAAGGAGGGGGGAGGGGGAGAGGAATGGAAGGGTGGAGGGAGGGGGGGAGGGAGGGATGGAGGGAGGGGGGGGAGTTAGGGGGGGGTGAGGGAGGTGGGAGGGAGGGGGAGGAGGGGGGGAGGGAGTGGGGATGGAGGTGGGAGGAAGGGGTTGAGGTGGGAAGGGGGAGGAAGGGGTTGAGGGGGGAAGGGGGACCCAGTACCCCTCTTTCCCCCACCACCAAGCCCCCTCCGCAACGACCCCTGTTGTCCCCCTCCCCAGTCCCCATTCTCAGACCCCCCCCATTCTCTCTCTCCCCCAGACACACTCTAAGTGCTGTTTTCGCAACACTTGCCCCGGTTTCCCCCACCACCAAGCCCCCTCCGCAACGACCCCTGTTGTCCCCTCCCCAGTCCCCATTCTCAGACCCCCCCCATTCTCTCTCTCCCCCAGACACACTCTAAGTGCTGTTTTCGCAACACTTGCCCCGGTGGCCCCATGCTGATCTGTGTATGTTAAGTGACTTGCAATAAAAAAGACTACTTTAAAACAATCAGTGCTTTTTTTGAAACATTCGCGGTTACTTAGTGCTTCTCACGGCGATCTGTAAGTGCATTTCGAAACAATGTAGCACCCATCTCACACAAGCATTGTGACGTCACAAGCTGAAGACCTTGAAAAAAAAGGTTAGAAATAAAAAAAATTAAATTTAAAACCCCTGTAAAGAGTAGACACCCAATAGCAGCGTCCATTGTGACGTCACAAGCTGAAGACTAAATCCGCACCGCAGCGCCCCCTATAGAACCTTCAATAAATCAGGGGGGGCAGCTCTTTAGAACCTCTGTAACTTAAAAGATATGCGACCGAATTAAATAAAAATATAATTTTCTAGTAGCGATCAGCGTTGTGATGAAGTGTCGCATAGATAAGGTAAAGGCAGAATCTTTTCCCTCGGGTGGAAGTGTCAAATACTGGAGGTCGGCTTTAGAGTGAGAGCGGGAATGTTTTAAAGAAGATGAATGAGGCAAGTTTTGTTTTTGCAGAGTGGGTTGGTGACTGAATTGCACTTCCGGGGGGGGGGGGGGGTGTGGGGGTGATGAAACAAATATGATAGTGGCATTTTTAGAAACTTTTAGATAGGTACATGGATATACAGAGAATGGAAGGATATGGATCAAGTGCAGGCAGACCAAATTAGATCAGATCATCATGTCTGGTACAGACATCATGGGCCAAAGGTCTATTCTTGTGCTGCATTGTTCTCCTTTCCTTCTGTCTATAATGAGGGACTTTTTCAAAGGCTTTTGGAAAATCAAGTTAAAATTGCACCAGCATTATTGTCTACACTTAATTACATCCTCTAGTATTACTTGTGATTAATGCAGCACTTCATTGGGACCATTGAAAATAAGAAGCATTACATTTAGACATTTAATCACAAAATGCTGGAGTAACTCAGCAGGTCAGGCAGCATCTCGGGAGAGAAGGAATGGGTGACGTTTCAGGTCGAGACCCTTCTTCAGACTAAACTACATTTAGACATAGCCTTGAGTGGGAAACAGAATAGTGAAAGGACATGGGATGCAAATTCCAGTGACCAAACTCAAATGGCTGAAGTCATGAGTGTACACATTTACAAATATCAGAATTCAAGAAAATGTTGTTTTGACTTAAGACTCAAGAATGATACAAAAATGGGGAGGTGTTTGGATATGAAGGGATTTGAATATACTAATAGGAATTTTACATCTATGGTACTGATGGATAAGGTGCTGGTAAGCTATCATTTGCAGGGATGAGGGAGAAAAATAAGGCAGAACATATGCACTGCAACACCAAGGTGAGATGAGGTGTTGAGAGTACAAAGAGTTATATGTTATACAAAGGTGCAAGATGGAAATGTTACGGAGTTGAAAATAGGCAGTTTTTAGAATGTGAAGTGGGTTAACAATCTCAGTTAAGGATCAAAAAGCAGGCTGAAGCTTTGAACATCAAAATGAGCATACAATTATACAAATGGTTGGCTAGTGAGGGAGATAGAATTTGTAGCAAGAGCCTGGCACTTGTGGTCAGAATCCAAAGGCTTGTTCATTCCGACGTTAATTGGTGAAAGTTAATGGTCACATTTGTGCTCACACTTGAGTGTGACGCAGTGACTGGCTGATAGCTGAGAGTGCAACCATGTTGAAAATGGCACCAAGACAAGCTCAGTACACAAATAAAAGAAAACTTAAGACACCATCTTAAGATGCTTTAGGGATTAATCTGTCCAATGGAATTTAAGAGGAATGAGAAGATATGCATTGCATAACGAGATTACACAATAAAATGTGGTAAGAGCTATCTTCAAAATTAACTTGTTGGGTTGCATTTGTGGGTTGTTTATCCAAGCAGTGCCAGTGGAGTTAGATAGATCTTTTTAAGTAGCAGTGATGTACTGCAACCAATCTTACGAAGAGAAGCTAAAGATATATAGATTTTTCGTATAAAGCAAGTCAATGAAGTTGATATGTAGAATAGATTAGATATTTTTGCGTGGCTTCTTGCCCATTTCAAAGACAAACTATAAACATGTTTGTAAGTAAATCTGATCAGTGGATGTGCCTGTTTAAAGGCAAAAATTATTATATGAATTGACAGAGGACGTATTAGTTACCCTCTGCATTCCCCAATTTGAACACATAACAATCAAGATAAATTATTAAAACAGGACAATGCTAAATCGTTGGTCATAGTTATTAGAAAAAAAACTTTAGAAATTAATATGCTATTCACACAAAATTTGCAGAAGTATGACCCATAACAGGAGCAACTTAATCAGTCTCAAACCAAGCTTGCTGCCCGACAAAAACATCACATCAGCTATTCCCATGCCCATAGGCATTGCTGACAGAGCTCATCTCCAAGCTGTAAAAGGCAAGCTACTTTTTTTAAAAGCAAAGCAACGTGCAAAGTTGGCTGGAGGCTGTGATCCTCATACTGTAGCAACTTATAGAGCTGAACATAGGAAAGTGACATTGAGCAGTAACACCCTTCTCAAATACAGAAAATGAAATAAGGAAACATTTGGTGAATAGGAGACAAAGACCAGAAAACTAATTGAATTACTGGGATGAAATTTCCTGGATCGGCACTGCCAAAAACGGACTCGGGTAATTACACAAATCTTTCTGATAAACTTGCCGACAGTAACCTATGACATTTTCTGCAAATCTGATTAGCGTAACCTGTTAAGTGCAAAAAGCATTCAACCCAGATCCTGGAAATAGAGAAAATAATATAGGGCCACGTTGAATGTTGGTACCAGCATATAAAGTGTAGTAATAAGCATCAGCAATTAAATGTGTGTTTGGGTGTGGTATTTTAACTTCTCTTTATGAGTATCAAATGTAAAATATTACTTCCAGCATCTTCATGGGAACTCGTATTTTCGGAGCTGCCACCCACAGGGGTACTCAAGATACTCCAATGAAGTGATGCTTGAAGTGAGAATCAGAATTTAGTTAATGAGCAATAGTGTTACAGCAAAAACAATTGTTTATAAAAGTGGGGTGCTAGATCATTGAAACTGGCATACATTAAAACGATACAAAACCCTTATACCAGACCTCTAGATTCATTTTATGCTCAAGATTAGCAATACACTGTCGTAATTTTTGTGCATTTTTCTAGGAAAGTTCATCTAATTTGGAGGATTGAAGGTAAACCATGGAAGGCACAAATTCAGAGAATGAATGCTTCAATATTAATTGACTTAGGCAAAGGTAAAGGCTGGTAATAATACTGAAGTGGAGAAAGGAGTCTATGCAATGGAAACCATATGGTCAACCAGGATACCAAGATTAGAACATCTGAGTTGGCTTTAGGAGTAGAATCAAAGCAAAGGGAGAGTTTATGGCAGAGACCAAATACAATAGACCTATTCTTTCATATGTTTAACTACATTAACCTATAACTCTTTCAACACTGGACCAGGATAAGCAATGCTTTGAAATCATAGTACAACAATTTGGTGTATCATTTCAATGCTGTGGATGTAATGAAAATGAAATGAGAATAATCTTTATTGGCAAGCCTATGACCAAAGGTACATTATTTTTCTCTTTAATTCTCTCTGCCTCTTAAAAACATGAGAACATATCAAATAAGAATCGACCATTAATTCCATTAAGCTTGCTTACCATCTACTCCAACTGCATCTTCCTATAAATATTTATTTTCAAACTGTATTCAGACTCTCACTTTCACTCAGAGAGACTGTAACTAAAACTGCTGGGATAATAGATACTTTATAATATAATCATTACAATAACAAATCTAGTTCTGAAGGTGATGACTGGATTACACCATGCAGTTTTTATATCTCACCCTAATGTCTATTTATTTTTTTAGCTTTGAAGATGAATAACAAGAGGTTATCCATTTCTGACACATACCTCAATCTACCTTCAATTTGTAAACTGCCTGCATCTGGAATGCATCTGAGATAGTTATCAGCAAGGAATGATGCAAATATTCTTCCTGGAGCTTCTGATGAATCTGCCGTAATTTATGTTCAGTGCAAACTAATATTGGAGGGTTAATATCATATACATACAGCCGGAAACAGGCCTTTTCGGCCCTCCAAGTCCGTGCCACCCAGTGATCCCCGTACATTAACACTATCCTACACTAATGTCAAATTTGTTACATTAACAGTGGTAAAGCTTTTGGTTAAAATATTATTTTCCAGGCAAAATTACTTATATGCATGGTAGACACGTCGTGACCTAGAAATACCAAAGCAATCAAAACTATGTATAAATACCGAGTCTCACTTGTGAACCAATTACAACCCTAGGAGACTAAGAATTAGCATGAAGAAATTCAGTATGTTTGAACAAGATTGGACTCTGGTTGTAGAACCAGCATGACACTCAAGAAAACCCCTGGAGAGCAACATAATAGAATGAAACACCTAAATTCCAAAAACAAAAGATGGAAAAAGCAAATGCAACAAGATTGTCGAGTGACAATGTGCATGCAGGCAAGCCATAAATAACTAATACCATTTTATTTATTTTTTGAAGAAGTACAAATGTATTCAACGCTTACCATAAGTGAAACCTTCTGGCAACTGGATATAATGGTTAGTAATCCAATTACAACATACCAGAATGTGGAAAATCGATTGCACATGAACACTAAACCAATGATATTGCCATAATGACAAACTATAACAGGAAAATAATCTTTCAGAAACTACTACTTAACACTCTATGCTCACTTCTAGAGGCTCAAATAGCCAAAATAGTGACGTTATGAAATATTGTACAAAAAATGTTATGGAGTAAATACAAATTAAAGAAGGGATTGTAGAACACTCGTCATTTTAACCTGTTTATAGACAAATGCCATGCACCATACATTTGGAATGGCAGTGATCACATTGATATTCTCCCATTGTTTCTTAAGGGCAAAGTATAAACAGGAAATATGTTTTGCAGCTAATAACAGAACAAAAATATTTTTAATGGCTTCATTCTTTATCTTGAGCTCAATGGACAAAACCTATACTAGTTAAACAGATGAAAAGAAAAAGTATTGCAAATATGGACCATTTCTGTATCTGTCAGAAGAGCTCTTTATTCCACAGGTACCAATATCCTGGGGGGACAGTGTGTCGAGGACTGTATGCTAGCAACAGCTCATTGGTTTGGATTTTGCTCTTCATATTTGGCACAAAAAATGACAGCAATTTCTGGATTTCAGAAGATGCATTGTTCCATACAAAAACAGGGATGTATTTGTTTGCGATGTATTTGTTTGCGATTCAGCAAGCTTCAAGGGAAATTAGTGAACTGACCAAGAAATAAAAAACATTTATGAAATAGATTTGCTATCAAATATCCTAAAAACCTCCCTTGTTTAAGATGTAACCGAGATGTTAACGCTATGCCAAACCACAATTAAAGATTAGCAAACTTCTTAATCGTACAAGTAACTTCATTTATACAAATTATACAAAACACATCAGCCCACGCCATCAAGCCTCCACCTGCACCAATCCTATGTAACAGCACTTGGTCCATAGCCTGCGGATGCCTTGAGGATTCAATGGCACATTTAGATACAGAACCCTCCATAATGTTTGGGACAAAGACCCATCATTTATTTAATTGCCTCTGTACGCCACAATTTGAGATTTGTAATAGAAAAAAAATCACATATGGTTAAAGTGCACATTGTCAGATTTTAATAAAGGGTATATTTATACATTTTCGTTTCACCATGTAGAAATTACAGCAGTGTTTAGAAACATAGTCCCCCCCCATTTCAGGGCACCATAATGTTTGGGACACAGCAATGTCATGTAAATGAAAGTAGTCATATTTAGTATTTTGTTGCATATCCTTTCCATGCAATAACTACTTAAAGTCTGCGATTCATGGACATCACCAGTTGCTGGGTCCTCTCTGGTGATGCTCTGCCAGGCCTGTATTGCACCCATCTTTAGCTTATGCTTGTTTTGGGGGCTAGTCCCATTTAGTTTTCTCTTCAGCATATAAAAGGCATGCTCAATTGGGTTCAGATCGGGTGATTAACTTGGCCACTCAAGAATTTACCATTTTTGAGCTTTGAAAAACCCCTTTGTTGCTTTAGCAGTATGTTTGGGATCATTGTCTTGCTGTAGAATGAACTGCCGGCCAATGCGTTTTGAGGCATTTGTTTGAGCTTAGGCAGACAGGATGTGTCTATACACATCAGAATTCATTATGCTACTACCATCAGCAGTTGTATCATCAATGAAGATAAGTGAGCCAGAACCTTCAGCAGCCATTCATGCCCAGGCCATAACACCTCCACCACCGTGTTTCACAGATGAGGTGGCATGCTTTGGATCTTGGGCAGTTCCTTCTTTCCTCCATACTTTGCTCTTGCCATCGCTCTGGTATGTTAATCTACGCCTCATCTGTCAACAAGACTTTTTTTCCAGAACGTGGTTGCTCTTTTAAGTACTTCTTGGGAAATTGAAACCTGGCCATCCTATTTTTGCAGCTAACCAGTGGTTTGCATCTTGCAGTGTAGCCTCTGTATTTCTGTTCATGAAGTCTTCTGCAGACAGTGGTCATTTTCAAATCCACACCTGACTCCTGAAGAGTGTTTCTGATCTATCAGATTGGTGTTTGGGAATTATTCTTTATTATAGAGAGAATTCTTCTGTCATCAGCTGTGGAGGTCTTCCTTGGCCTGCCAGTCCCTTTGCAAATAGTAAGCTCACCAGTGCTCTCTCTCTTCTTAATGATGTTCCAAACAGTTGATTTTGGTAAGCCTAGGGTTTGTCTCGAACAGTTTTATTCTTGTTTCTCAGTCTCATAATGGCTTCTTTGACTTTCATCGGCACAACTTTGGTCCTCATGTTGATAAACAGCAATAAAAGTTTTCAAAGATGATGGAAAGAGTGGAGGAAAGACTAGGTGCTGAGAGCTCTCTTATACCTGCATTAAGGAGGCATTTAAACACACCTAAGCAATTACAAACACCTGTGAAGCCATGTGTCCCAAATATTATGGAGCCCTGAAATGGGGGACTATGTATAAACACTGCTGTAATGTCTACATGGTGAAACCAAAATGTATAAAAATACCCTTTAATAAAATCTGACAATGTGCACTTTAACCACGTGTTTTTTTCCTATTACAAATCTCAAATTGTGGAATACAGAGGCAAATAAATAAATGATGGGTCTTTGTCCCAAACATTATGGAGCACACTATATTTATGAAATATTGTTAAAGTCTCTGCCTTCATTATGTTGTCAGGCAGTACATTCCAAACTCCACCCAGCCCCCAAATGAAAAATTCTTCCTTTTATTCCCTTAAAATAAACTCAAGTCTATCCGCTCTCCTCATTTCTGCAAAACTCCATCCCAGGCAACATTCTAGTGAAACTGCATTGCACCTTCAAGACAATCATGTCCTTTCTGTGACAACCAAAGTTAAGTTAGTTAAGGCCCCCCTCGGTCATGGCTGACCATGGGTGATGCATCTTGGTTGTTGTCTGCTTGCTCCAAACCGCGGCTAGAGCAGCGTCGATGTGTGGTCGGATGCAAGCCTGGGCGATGTCATATGAAGGACAGGCTGTTGCAGCACGTCCCCCCTCTCCACATCGCTGATTGATCCAAAGGAACAGCAGAGCCGTTACAGTTTGGCACCAGCGCCGTCGCAGGAGCTGCCAGAATGAGGTTGTAAACAATGACAAACTGCCTTAGGGACTCCAACTCTGAATTTTTCTTGAGGTTTACTCCTGGAGCTTTTTCCATGACTGGATATGGTCACAAGGCAGTGGAGGTTTCAGATCAGAGTTTTCCCTCTCCTAGATGGACTGCCTTCCCAGGCTGACGAGCCTCATCTGCCCGAGACTCGTGGGGGCGGGAGCGTCTACCTTCCCGTCTGTAGCACTTCTCCGTGGATTGTCACCTTGTCGTGGTGGAGAAGCTTGTGTGGTCCCGAGATCCTGAGAGCGATGCCGTCTGGAGCTATGCTCCTGGTAGGGTCACCCATGGCGGTAAGGTCGAGGGGGAGGTCCCTGACAAAGAGCAATCCAACCAAGACCTCAACGGTGAAGCAGGCGGAGGATGACGGCTGACTTTAGTGGAGCGTCATAACGGCTGGGAAGGCGAATGAAGGCTGCAGTAACAACCAAAACTACACACAATATCCCAGCATTGGTTTCATCAGTGTTTATTTTACAGCTATGCCATAATATTTTATATTCGATGTCCCGACTAAGAAAAGCTTGCTTCCTGTAGGTCCTCTTTACCACCGTCTATTTGTTCTGCAACTTCCAGGATCACACAAATATTTCATTGTGAATCAAATTTTGATTGTGAAATACCCAACTGAAGCACAAAATGTACTAGATACACAGCTGGATTTGATTTTAAGTAAGATTATTTGTGGTATTTCAGTTACAATCTTACGTTTATGCTTCCAGTAATCAATCAGAATTCTGTAAAATCCGAGGATCATGCTCTGCACATTTGATACTTTGATCACAAGCCGATGAGATTTCCATTTGGAGAATGCCCCATATTTTATTTCCAGTGGTAAAGGATCTAAAGCGTTTCTAGGACATGCTGTCCTTTAGTTGAGTACCCCAAAATTGCTTTTCCTTTTCCATTTAATTATAATTTTTGATACTTTGTCCACCTGGCATTGTAACTTTTATTGATGATATTATTAGTATAACTTAACTTTCCCCATTATTTGCTAGCTAATCTCCGTCAACAACCTGACATACATTTTAAGTACCCCGTGATATTTTCCACAGCAAAGTTGCAACATAAATGCAAGTAGTGCATAAATGTGCCACATTTATGAATACAAATAGAAATACGAATCAAATACAAAAGAACTGGCTTGTAATCAGTCAATTTCATCAACTTTCAATCTACAGGTAGTTCTATGATTATGCGATGTTATATTCCTAAGAAATGTCATTTTATGAAAAAACAGTTTATAAAAAGAAAAATGGGTCAGGGGCTAGAGTTTCAGACTCGTAATTACAAAATCATTATCCCTGTAGATTACAAAAAGTTAAAAAAAATATCTATTAAGTTTTTTTTTGTTACAGCATGCTAAAATTATTAAAGGCTATATGTTAGATTTGTTTAATAGAGTAACATTGCATGAATGAATATCAGTATATGTGATTGCTTGTCAATTTTAAATGGCCTCCTCCAATAAAGGTAGCAGCTATGTTCTTTTTATCAGTGAATAATGTTTGCAGCTTTTGAAACTCAGAAATATAAAAGAAACTTATTATTGGATTTCATATTTTTGCTCTCATTTCACTCACGCCGTCAGGAAGCCGATATAGGAGTCTGAAAACTGAGACATCCAGATTCAGGGACAGCTTACTAACAACCATCAGGCTATTGAACACTACAAAGGACAAGTGAACTTAGAACTACAAACTGTTTTGGTTGCCCTAGGGACTTAGGGCATTGCTTTGTTTTACATATTTGTATATTTTTAAAAATATTTGTAATTGTTATTTATTTTTTGTAATTTTTCCTTTATTATGTTATTTATTAAGTACTGTGTTTACAAATCTGTCATGCTGCTGCAATTAAGAATTTCATAGTTCAATTCCGGTACACTTATTTGACAATTAACCATTCTTGATGATTGGCAAACTCAAACTGAATGCTCGAATGAGAATTAGATGCAACACAATCAATGAATAGGGAACACTATTACATTATTACATCAGTCTGAAGAAGGGCCTTGACTCAAAACGTCACCCATTCCTTCTCTCCAGAGATGCTGCCTGTCCCGCTGAGTTACTCCAGCATTTTGTCTACACTTTTATATTACACAGGCCTAATTGGTTATACACCAGGGGGTGCCGACGATGGCTGCCTTGCCAATGGTCTGTCTGTCTTTTCTTTCTGTTTTGTTATTTTAAGTAGGTGTTAAAAGTATGTTTTAGTTTTGCTTGGTTTGTTTTGTGTGGGGGGTAGGGGGGTTTGGGGGAAACCTTTTTCAATCTCTTACCTCGACGGAGGTGCGATTTTTTCCGTGTCGTATCTCCGTCCCCCATTGCGGCCTAACATCGTTGAGCGGTGCGGCCTTTCCTGGAGACCGACCCAGTGCTTCAACACAGGCGCGGACTTACCATCGTGGAGCAGCGATCCCCTTGCCAGGGATTGACTGTGAAGAGCTCCGACCCCTGTGGACTTTAACATTTTGGAGCCCGGTTTAAACATCGAGGTCGCTGGTTAGAGACTGTGGCGACTCCAAGTCGTGGTGAGTTTCAACTGTCCCGATGAGGGAGTTCCATCATCCTGATGCGATGGCCTCGGATTGCCGGCTGCGGGAGCTTTGATGGCCCCGACCGCGGCGAAGAAAGAGGGAGAGATTGGACTTTGTTGCCTTCCATCACAGTGAGGAATGTGGGGAGCCGCTGTGGTGGATGTTTATGTTAAATTTTATTTTGTGGCTTTGAGCCTTACTGCTTTTCACTTGGTGTGGGCGCATGGTAACTCGAATTTCACTGTACCTTTTGGTACATGTGACAATAAACCCATCTTGAATCTCTTGAATCTTATATTGTGATTTTGATTGCGAACCAGAGAACTGTTTGAAAGTAACTTTGCAAATTGGCTAGCAGAAAAAAAAACTGTCCTGGAAAAAAACCATTTCCATGTAACTTCCACACAGTAATCTGCGTCATAGCAGACAACCTGTACTTTCATGTTGAGATTTTCGGCATGTGAATCCATTAACTTAATTTCAGATATACTAGCATATTCTAAGTGCCAATTCTCCTTTTGTACACAGAAGTCACAGATTATGCTGAGCCTTTATTACCATCAGACTAAGAATCTTTCTTTCAGTACAGCTATACTTTTCTGAAGTATGGGTCCATTATCTGTTCATGCATTATTTTTATAAACACTTTCATTTGACGTACTGCTGTAATTCATATTAAACATGTATTCCAAAGATTTTAAAGCTAACGCACAAATTAAGTTCACGAAGACTACAAATGAGAAAAAATTAAAATGGTTTGACTTTAAAATGAAAATCTTGTGATTTTTTAATTAAATCTTTTTACTACAGAATAATTTCTGCAGCTTTTGAAACTCAGAGAAATATAAGAGAAATTTATTATTGGCACAAAACCCAAACTGACTGCTTGATCAACCATATGATCACACTAACCAAACAAGTCACACGGCAGATTTTTTCTTTAAATCACGTTTGGAACCAGTATTATAAAATTTAGGGAAATTGCCCAACCAGATCATTCGATACTTAAGTACATTGCAGATATTGTTTTGAAGCAAGATAAAATGATGAAATCTTAATTACATTTTGTTTCTGACAATAAGCTTATCTAAGCATAAACAAAGCACACGACAATGAAGAGTGACCTTTGAAAAATGAATGGAATAAGGTTGTGATTTTAAAGCCAGAGTTCACATCATTTGTTTAAGCTGAATATCAACATTACCAATTTATAACAGATTCAGATTCTGTGACGTACACGCCACTGGAGTTAAATGGGATTACTGTGGATAGGGTGAGCAGCTTTAAATACCTGGGAGTCCACATCACAGAGGATCTGACATGAACAACACACATTGCCGTACTGGTGAGTAAGGCAAGGCAGCGCCTTTACCACCTCAGACAGTTGAGGAAATTTAGAGTTTCTCTGAGGATCCTTCAGTGCATCTACTCTGGGGCTGTAGAGCATCTTGTCCGGGAACATCACAATCTGGTTTGGGAACAGCTCTGCCCAGGACAGGAAGGCTCTGCGGAGAGTAGTGCGTTCGGTTGAACGCACTATGGGAACTACACTCGCCCCCCTGCAGGACCTATACATCAGGAGGTGCAGATCCAGAGCCAGCAACATTATGGGGGACCCCTACCACCCCAGCAACAGACTGTTCCAGCTGCTATGGTCAGGCAAATGCCTCCGCTGTCACGCTGTAAAAACAGAGGATGAGACAGAGTTTCTTCCCACAGGCCATCAGGACTGTTAACTCTCATATCACCAGGAACTAATTTAATTTACTGTAATTTATTTTTTGTGTTAATTTTTTTTTTTTCTATTCTGTTTTGTAGTTTAGCACAATCTGTGGGCGTTGCTACTTTCATTTCACTGCACATCTTGTATATGTATGTGACAAATAAACTTGACTTGATTCTATCAGTATAGGGAAACCTTCAGTTATTATATGGACATGTAATTCTGTTCAAACATAATACAAGCACTGATTTGAAAGCTTGGCTTTAACAAAACTGAAAGTAACCACTTCCATTGGGATATGTAACAGTTTAAGATTTTTCTGTTTATGTAAAAGTCTTTATGAGAGGAACAAATGTAGATACAAGTGCCAATTCATGCTGCACAGTGAATTCATTTAAAAAATGTCCCTCAACATGAATTCAACTCTTAATAACAAATGTTGAGACTGTTTGCATTCATGTAATCAGAGACATATAAAAGCTATTGAAATTGCTGTAAAAAAAAAAATCACATTAATTCATATCATATTAGACAAGAAATAATTAACATAAATGAATTAAAGTAAAATAACTATGGAATAAGTAATTGAATTGACTTGCCTTTCTCCTCCTAACTTGCAGGTTTGGAATCCCATTTGGAATGAAATATTTTTTGATCCTTTATCAGATCTGGCTTAGGTAGGCAATGAAATGCTGAATTCACAGCATGATTGGGCTCACCAGTGGACGCCACATGGAGGCTGAACCAGCAACCCATAGCCAGTAAGGATAAAGGCATTCAGCAGCTCCCACATAGGTGTCACAGATGTACATCCACTCTCTTATGCCCAGGATATGCTAAATGACAGGTGCTGGCATATGTATGGGCTTACTTGCAAGTCAGGTGACCTTACTGAAAGACATAGGATCACTTGGGGGCACGATAGGAAACAGCTCGGTATGTTTCCACGACAATCTTGAATGAGGTGACATTGTTATAAAATTAGGGGACAGTAATTTAAAGCTAAGATATGGAGGAACATTTCCTTGTGGAGTATGGTGAATCTCTGGAGGTGTGGAGGCTGATTAGGTAACAGAGAACAATGGGGAACTGGCAGAGAAGAGGAGACAAGGCTTGGGGAATCCATCCATGACCATATTGAATAGTGAGGCAGACTTCAGGGGCTCAGTAGCCGACACCTAGACCTATTGAGGGCGTGCAGCGTAGGTTTACTAGGTTAATTCCCGGAATGGCGGAACTGTCATATGTTGAAAGACTGGAGCGACTAGGCTTGTATACACTGGAATTTAGAAGGATGAGAGGAGATCTTATCGAAACGTATAAGATTATTAAGGGGTTGGACACGTTAGAGGCAGGAAACATGTTCCCAATGTTGGGGGAGTCTGGAACAAGGGGCCACAGTTTAAGAATAAGGGGTAGGCCATTTAGAACAGAGATGAGGAAAAACTTTTTCAGTCAGAGAGTTGTGAATCTGTGGAATTCTCTGCCTCAGAAGGCAGTGGAGGCCAATTCTCTGAATGCATTCAAGAGTGAGCTAGATAGAGCTCTTACGGATAGCGGAGTCAGGGGGTATAGGGAGAAGGAAGGAACGGGGTACTGATTGAGAATTATCAGTCATGATCACATTGAATGGTGGTGCTGGCTCGACGGGCCGAATGGCCTCCTCCTGCACCTATTGTCTATTGTCTATTTTCTTATGTACTCCATATCTCCAGCTAAAGAATGAAGTAGCTATATAATATTCAAGTTATTACTTCTATTTTATTAGAAGGCTAGTTTTGACACAATGGAGTCGGCTCATTAATAACAGATTTGTGGTTTCCCAAGTGTCAAAAATCCCTTATTGTACATCGAAGCACACACCAGAAAAAGATCTCACAATTCACCATCCATCAAGTTTCATAGATTAAATTAAATTTTCATCGATACATTCATGTCCAGTGCAGTCTAAATGTCCAATGTAATAAAATAAGTCAGACTGGCTATTGTGAAAGACTGCTTATTAGATATTGACTTTGAACTTTTGTTCCCAGGAATGATGGAGCAAGGAGCTTAATTTTACATAAAGTATGGAATCAGGACAGTAAAGGTCAAAATAACTTGTTAGGGGATACAGTTCATGCAGATTTAAAATAGCCTTTTGACAGGTCATCAGCCTCAAAAATAGTTCTGCTTCTCACTCCATGGATGCTGCATAACCCACTGTGTTTCTAGCATTTTATGTTTTCTCACAGTAGTCACGCTTGTTTTATAGAGCGTGCTATTTTCAGAGAATGTTTGTGATATAATTTATCGCTCAGTAGTATTTCCAAAACAAGAGGTATACAACCTGGTGTACGAAACTTTTGAAATCCCTACTTACACTTAGCAATAAATATAACATGAGGATGACAGGAGATAGATCAACAGTGGGACTGCACCATGGTGCAGCGGTAGAGTTGCTGCCTTACAGCGCCAGAGATCCGGGTTCGATCCTGACTACGGGTGGTGCCTGTGCAGAGTTTGTACGTTCTCCCCGTGACAGTGTGGGTTTTCTCTGGGTGCTCTGGGTTCCTCCCATATCCCAAAGACGTGCAGGTTTGTAGGTTAATTGTCCCTAGTGTGTATGGGTGATCAATGGTCGGCGTGGACACGGGGTTCGGAAGGGTCTGTTTCCGAAGGGTTTGTTTCAAACTAAACTACATTTTCATCTATTTAGAATTAAACTGGTGAAACAGAAAAGAAAATAAGTAAAAGATGGACAGAACTGACCATCAAACATAAGTATTCACAAGAGCACATTTACACATTAAAAAATTCTTATAGATTTCATGTTTAAATAAAATTATGTAAAATAATGTAGATGGACAATTTTTCAGAAGACAATGCAATATTAATCTCAACCTAAAAGTTATTTTTAATCAAATTGAAATAATTCAATGCAGAGCCAAAATTTGGTCCTAAATTAATCACAAAATAAAATGTACTATATTTGTTCCACCTCTCCAATTTCAGATTGTGTTCATATTCCATGTTATATAAGAGCCTAAAGATCTTATAGATTACTTTACAGCCTCTTTCAACAAATATTGCACACTTGCTTGTATGATATCACAAACAATTTGATCCCAAGCAACTTTATTTTCTAGCATATCTAGAGAAGATCGAATAAATTATTGGGAAATTCATTGATCTGAATAAAGTAGGCAAACCATCCAAATAAAAGCTTAGCTCAAACTCTAGAGACAGAAACAAAAACATGAAAATTCAATATTAGGTAGGAACCTACACCGAAGAAAAAATATATATTCTAAAGTGGGTGTTGCCGTTAACAGAAATAATTATAAAAATAATTATATGCTGGAGACTTAAAATATTTGAGTCCTGGAGTTATACAATACAGAAACGGGCACTTCAGTACACCATTCCCACATTGACATAAGGCACCCAGCTACACTAATTTTATGTTATTCCCACCAACCTCCATCTCCATCCTCATCTCCACCGCTCCCTTCTGATTCCTAGGGAATGAATCGCGAGGAGCAATTTACAGTATCTCAATAACCTTTCAACTAGTACACCTTAGGCATGTAAGAGGAAGTCAACGTCGTCACAAGGACTGTAACCAAATCAAGGATAAAACCAGTCTCTGGAGTCGTTATGCTGAATCACTAACTGGTGTGCTAACAAACAATTGCAGAATCAATACCAGCTGATCTTGATACCAAGTTTTGGAAATTATCTAAAAAGCAAAAGAATATGCATAGGAATAGATGGATGAGGTACAGTTGGGATAATTCAGGGATAAATAAGATGGAATCCCGCTTTAAAAAACTGTTTCTAATTAAATAAATCTGAAAACGTACTATTCTAAATACGTTAAAATTAGTTCCAAAGCGCCATTGTCTCTAAGCATTTTGGGCCAGACATTGCGAAAAATAATGCAAGTGCATAAACAGATTCATGCTTAAACTATATTATGCACGTTAGAATATTTTTCAATTTTAAAAGGTGTTACATTACATAATTGGCAGTTGACTGTAAAAAATCTCTTATTGTTTGATTCTTACAAAATGTCATGCAATTTATCCTTAACCTTTATGGCTGCATTCTCTATCAGACCCGTTGAACTATTCAAGTTATATTTACAAAACTACAAAGTCAATCTGAATGCTTAGAAATACTGCATTTTCTCCTTCATTTAACATTGAAATCATTGTGAAGAACCATACTGTTCCTGAATAAATGTAAATCATAAATAAGTTATGGTAATAATTTTACCATTTAAAATTGCTCCTGCTTATAAAGTGAGTAAAAACATTAAACTGGTTCATGTTTCACAATATTTCAGATTACATGGCTGTAACTAAAAAGCAATTGAAACCCCGCGGGCAACACATTTTATTTTCTCCGTTTGGGGCCTCATCAAATCTTGCTGTTAATACAGTTCTCCAGATGAAAGAAATACACATCATCAGATCAACAGTGCATCAGATTTGCTGTTGGCAAAATAACCTAGTGAGAACTCATTTCCCCTGGTCAGGGTACTGTGAATTGCAATATACTAATAAGCAAGGAACAGAGCTTCATTTTTCTTTCCAGGTGAAAACACCAAGGGAGCAAAAAAGGTGCAAAAATTTACACCTTTTCCAGTTTAAAATTAATTTTGAGAATAAAATAATTGTCCTAAATGTGATGCTATAAGCAGCTATGGTATGTATGCTATGTTATCTAAGCAACTGCAACTTAAAGAATTTTAAAAATATTTTCAGCCACAAAGCTTTATACCAGTTCTGAATAATAGCACAAGTATGAATCATCAATTTATGTCAAAAATACACAATTACTCCAGCTTTGTAATGTCTCATACAATTCCTCCATTTTAGTCATCATGTTTTTGGTAATAAAATATTATTTTGAAAAGAAAATAATCCTAAAGCTGTAGAACTGCACTGAATGATAAAGTCAATGTCATGCATGAGACACATGGAAATTTCAAAGCAGGTAGACACAAGGCAGGTCATGTGACAGCAATAAGATCATCCTTTCTAGCATTACTATACATATTAACCAGAGGCTATTTAATATTCACTTGCAAATATTTCAGATGACTAAATGGCAACACTGTCTATGCTAATGCAATATTTGAATATATGTCTATAAATAACTGGAAGTCGCTGCAGTACCGTATCACTGCTATTTGCCATGACAATCACGCTCACTTCTAGCACTTATCAGGCAGGTTTATCACTTGCACTGCAACACTGGAAAGTAACGATGAATAAAATCTGAACAATTTGCCTGGGGAACACACATCAAAAAGAATTTTTGTTCTGGCAATAAATAGCTACCACTAAATCATTTTTGAAGGAACTAAGAAAAAAGTTGTATATTCTAACAACCGTCTGATTGTCGGGCTGCCACAGGGGCTGAAATCTTTGGACTCTAGTACAAACTAAAAAACTGAATGGAGTAAGATTAGGCTTACACCATGCTGTCCTCACTCACACACATTTATCTGGGTTGGATGCAAAGGATTGAACAAGATGGGCCCCACATCCCCCCAACCCGCCCCCCCCCCCCCCACCCCCCACTGGAAGATGTCCATTGAACTCAAAGTAGGCCTTGGCTGGCACACAGTTAAAGAACTACCAATAAACTTCCTTGACAGCCTTTACAAAAAGGTAAGGCTGCCTTCTGACTAAGTCTTAGTGCCTCTGTAATAACTTAAAACATTTTGAAACATTTCAAAAAAATGTTGCTGTCTTCTTGTTGCGTTTGGGCAGCAGAAGTTATGTATCGCCCTCCAGGCACTGTAATAACTAATAAATCGCAACGGTTGCTGTAATAACTAATAAATCTTTTTTTTTTAACTAATGAAAATATTAAACTATTGATTATTAAAGTTTTAAGAGTGGAGCCTTGTGCAATACTGGTAAAAAGCTGTGGTAAATCACAAATGATGTAATTTTAGTTTTTTTTAATCCAATACGATTTTCATTCAGAAAAATGTTGAGTATGCAAATTGCTGTACTTATTTATAATAATAAAAATCCTTTGATCGTCCAGTTAGAGCCAAATTCAATGAATGAATACAAATTCAATTGACCTGCCCAAAAAAAAGCATTAATTCCAGCAGAGTATAAACGAGCATTGTGATGGTTTGAATATTGTGGAACAAAACTCAACTGAGATGATCACAGGCAAAATTCATTATGTTCCAAAAGGAACTGCATTGTGCTTAATTTTTCTAAAGCAATCTTCTATACATGTAATAAAAAGCAATGCTGGCTATTTCTACCAGTTCTATGGGAATTATACTGCTTCAGTCATGGTTGAATCCCTGTAGAAATATTCCAAGAGCAAATAATGTTTATCTTTCATCTCGTACTTTCAAAAGCTTAATTTGTAGTCAAACTGGTTTGGTGGCATGGACCATTAAAAAAAAGAGTCGACCACAAACAGGTAAGAAAGTCATGAAAATGCATTGTTAAGAAAGGGAATTGTGCTTGTATTTTCCAATTTACACACAGCTCTCAGGGAAAATAGGGATTTATGATAGGGTATACTTTCATAGACAACAGATAACCACAACCTACTAACCTTCCTTATGAATGGAGAGTCACCATATATAGCTCTTCGGCCCAACGGAATCAAGGTATATGGGGAGAAAGCAGGAACGGGGAACTGATTTTGGATGATGAGCCATGATCATATTGAATGGCGGCGCTGGCTCGAAGGACCAAATGGCCTAGTCCTGCATCTATTTTCTATGTTTCTATGTAACATTTGATAATCGGGCCATATTCAAAACTGTTTACTTCGCAGTTAATAACCTGTGCATCATCTAGCAATTTTACCAAAGATAGCTGAGTTTTTGGATTTAATTTACCTAGCCGACATATCCTTCAGGAAATTGTATAATTCTTCAATCCACATTAACAAACTTTTCACTGATTAAAACCTGACATGAAGAAATGTTTTGAGAATCAATATTAATGACCAATACAACTGCACACACAATTATTACTATTCACCAAAAAGGCAAGGGTAGGATTTCAAACAGTTTAAAGAGAGAGATCATGGAGTGCATAATTCAAAGATAACAAGATATATAGATAAGTCCCTTTTAAAATACAAGGGCAAAGATGTTATACTGGAACAGTAGCATGGCTATTGTTGACTATTGTGTGCAGTTATAATCACCTTACTACACGAATCTCATCATGGCATAATAATGTAAAAAGGAGTTTTTCAAGATGTTTCCAGAGGTAAAGAATTCCAGTTTTAAAGTGAACTTGGCGAGGATCTTTTTTTCCTTAGAATGAAGAAGGCAGTGAGAAAATTTAACTAAAGTACATGAAATCATGGAGGAGCTGAGATAGTGCAATTGCTTTCAACTTTTCTACTTTTATCTGCCTTCCTTATTTTTTGACCTCAGCTATGAGACGTAGATACAATAGATAAGAGATAAATGAGAAAGAATGGCTGAAGGGGATTTAAAGAGAGAAACATCACTTAAGTATGGGTAGGGTTTCAAACTTTGAAGTGGTGGTTGAGGCAGGGAAGGCAAACATGCTTTAAAAAAATGGGAGGATGTGAACCACATAACTTACAACGATACAGCCTGAAAACTGAAATTAAAACAAAATATCATAGAAATGTTCAGTAGGTCAACATCTGTTCTCTCTCCACAAGTGGTACCCGAACTCTTAACTATTTCTATCGGTTCCTGTTTTTATTTCAGACTTTTAGCATCTGCAGTTGTTTTGCTTTTTGAAAATTGTGAATACAGGAAAAGCTTAACTCAAATTTTGCCCATCACGGAATGATTCTTCTTTGCCATGAATTTCAGTGTTTCATTGTACTTAATGAAACAGTGAATCGATCTATAAATGGAATTTCGTGCACATACACATTTATCCAAATCAGCAACATAATATTCAAGCAGATACCCGCACATATCAACACATACGTAAACAATCATAAATACATCGTAGTAAGGCAGTATACAAAGGTGTCATCTATTTTATTGACTCTTTCAAATCAACTCCTAGCACTAATCAGTTCGGACTGGCACAACACAGACTTCCAGTTGCGCACTCTGGATAAAACTTAAGTATTAATTCAAAGAGATTCACTTTCCAGTTTCTTTTTTCTTTGCTGCTGGGAAACTCCTTTTTTCTCAGTATTTTCAAAAGTCTAAGTTGACATTAGGAGGTCACTGCATTTAGAACTGAAAGTATGAATTAGCAAAGAAATATGCCAATGAAAGATATATTAAAATGTGCAACTGATGAATCAGCTGTCAAGGTCAATAGAGACCCTCAACAACTTCTCCTTTGACTCCTCCCACTTCCTCCAAACCAGAGGCGTAGCTATGGGCACTCGCATGGGCCCTAGCTACGCCTGCCTCTTTGTCGGGTACGTCGAACAATCCCTGTTCCAGACGTACACTGGCCCCATCCCCGAACTCTACCTCCGCTACATCGACGACTGCATTGGTGCTACCTCTTGCACCCATGCAGAACTCACTGACTTTATACACTTCACCTCCAATTTCCATCCTGCCCTTAAATATACCTGGACTATCTCTGACATCTCCCTCCCGTTTCTGGACCTCACCATCTCCATCACAGGAGAAAAATTAGTGACGGACATTTATTACAAGCCCACCGACTCGCACAGCTATCTGGACTACACTTCTTCCCACCCGGTCCCCTGCAAAAAGTCTATCCCCTACTCCCAATTCCTCCGTCTACGCCGCATCTGTGCCCGGGATGAGGTGTTTCAGACTAGGGCTTCCGAGATGTCCTCGTTTTTCAGAAAACGGGGCTTCCCCTCCTCCATTATAGATGAGGCTCTCACTAGGGTCTCTTCTACATCCCGCAGCTCCGCTCTTGCTCCCCATCCCCCCACTCGCAACAAGGACAGGATCCCCCTCGTTCTCACCTTCCACCCCACCAGCCAGCGGATCCAACATATCATCCACCAACATTTCCGTCACCTACAACAGGACCCCACCACTGGCCATATCTTCCCATCCCCTCCCCTCTCTGCATTCCGCAGAGACCGTTCCCTCCGCAACTCCCTGGTCCACTCGTCCCTTCCTACCCAAACCACCCTAACCCCGGGCACTTTCCCTTGCAACCGCACGAGATGCAACACCTGTCCCTTTACCTCCCCCCTCAACTCCATCAAAGGACCCAAACATTCTTTCCAGGTGAGACAGAGGTTCACCTGCACCTCCTCCAACCTCATCTATTGCATCCGCTGCTCTAGATGTCAACTCATCTATATCGGCGAAACCAAGCGCAGGCTCGGCGATCGCTTCGCTGAACACCTGCGCTCGGTCCGCATTAACGCCACTGATCTCCCGGTGGCCCAGCACTTCAACTCCCCCTCCCATTCCCAGTCTGACCTCTCTGTCATGGGCCTCCTCCAGTGCCATAGTGAGGCCCGCCGGAAATTGGAGGAGCAGCACCTCATATTTCGCCTGGGCAGTTTGCGGCCCGGTGGTATGAACGTTGACTTCTCCAACTTCAGATAGCTCCTCTGTCCCTCCCTTCCCCTCCTCCTTCCCAGATCTCCCTCTATCTTCCTGTCTCCACCTATATCCTTCCTTTGTCCCACCCCCGACATCAGTCTGAAGAAGGGTCTCGACCCGAAACGTCACCCATTCCTTCTCTCCCGAGATGCTGCCTGACCTGCTGAGTTACTCCAGCATTTTGTGAATAAATCGATTTGTACCAGCATCTGCAGTTATTTTCTTATACTGTCAATAGAGAATGATGTAAATGTATCATGCAAATGTATGCAACACTGTATAATTTCATCCCTTACATGCAAATACTGAAGCAACCTCAAAAATA
The DNA here is from genome assembly GCF_053455715.1 of Rhinoraja longicauda. Classification (NCBI taxonomy): domain Eukaryota; kingdom Metazoa; phylum Chordata; class Chondrichthyes; order Rajiformes; family Arhynchobatidae; genus Rhinoraja; species Rhinoraja longicauda. Next base: position 27,516,941 of record NC_135977.1, read on the forward strand.
AATCTTCACATGGTTTTCATATCATTATGAAAATATTTGATTTATATTGGGAAACAAATAAAACTGCATATGCTGGAAACTGTAAGAACTCAGCCAGTCAAGCGGCATCTGTGGAAAGTGAACAAAGAACATTACAGCACAGGGGTAAGCACTTTGGCATCAGTCTATGCTGACCACAATGCCAAATTAAACCAATTCCATCTGCCGGCACATGATCCATATCCCTCTGTTCCCTGCCTGTCATGTGTCTGTCTAAATGGCTCTTAAACATTACTATCATATCCGATTCCAGCAATCCACCTCTCCCTCTCTCATATCCCCTAGTAGCACATTTCAGATTTAAACCTTCCCCCTCTCACCTTCATGCTATTCCCTCTAATATTTGACATTTCCATTCTGGGGAAAAGATTCTGACCGTCCACTCTACCTCTCAGAATTTTATAAACTTCTATCAGGTCTCCCCTCAGCCTTCGATGCGCCAGTCAACATTTCTGGTCAAAGTCCAAAGAAAAACACAAAGTGGTAGAGTAACTCAGCGGGTCAGGCAGCATCTCTGAAGGACATGCATAGGTGACGCTTTGGGTCAGGTCTCTTCCTGCATGTCCATCCAGAGATGCAGCCTGACCCGCTGAGTTACTCCAGCAATGTGTTTTTTTTGGTAAACCAGCAGATTGAGTTCCTCCAGGTCAAAAACCCTTCATCTGAGACAGATGAAGACACTGGGGTCTTTGCACTTGAAACAAACAAATTAGTGGTAGTCTAATAAGCATTAAGCAAGACAAATGGTAAATGGGGTTTTGTGATAAGGGTGTGGGAACAGAGGAATAAGGAAGATTTCCAGGAACTTTACAGTGCTTTGGTGAGATCACACCTGGCGTATGGAATATTGTGGTCTCCCCAAAATTAATGAAGAATAGAGTCATTGTGATGTTGGCATCGGGCTTCTGATTTTGGACTTCAACTAGGAACCAATGTGAAGCTGAGCAGGCTGACTCCATACTAACTACGGACGACAAAAATTGGCCATTTCATTGGAAAAACTCAAGGCAGATTGACTATCACTGCTTCCTCTTGATGGAGTGTATAGAAATACTGAGATACGGAGAGATTTCTTCACTCAGACTGAGTCTTTGAAACTCTCTACTGCAGAGAAATATGGAAACTTGAACGTTGAGTACGTTCAAGGCCCGGATGCATGGTAAAGGGAATCTAGGGCAAGGGGGAAGAAACATCAGACAGCAATGCAGACTCGAGGTAGAGGGACGACCATAATTTTACCAAATGGTGAAATAGGCTCAAGGGGATTATGGTCCGCTGCTCATATTTCTTATGGTTTTGAGTCTTTAGCACGGGGACAGAGACGAGCCAAGAGAAAGAAAACAATAATGTCCAACACAAAATCGGTGCTACATGCAATACTTCTTCCTTCTCTCCTGAGATGCTGCCTGACCTGCTGAGTTACTCCAGCATTTTGTGAATGCAATACTTTTCACATATATATAAACAATTACATACACCAGTGAATAGATGCAACCATTTCTTAGTTCACACAACAGTGAAAAAGCAAAATATCGTTGATACAGAACACTGAAAAGAAATAGAAAATGCCAAAAATATTCAGTAAGTCAGGCTGTATCTGTGGCTGGAACAGATTAATAATCTGCTGAAGTCACTTTCTTTAAGCCATGGGCATCATCATGCCAATCTTGACAGTTTTTATTCTCATCCCTCCAGTATAGGTCCAGCATCTGAACTAACCATCTGCAGCTCTGCAGGTCAGAATGAACTCCAGGCCTCTCTGATACGAATGTTCCGTGAAGCAGACCAGTCTGTAAGTGGCAAATTGTCCTCAGGTGATGGACTCAAGAAAGCGAAACTGGAGATGCTGGACCTCTCTCAAAGGTGTTAACTATTTCTAAGAGATTTTAGTTTCCTTTAGAGATTCAGCGTGGAAAAAAGGGCCATCAGCCCACCGAGTCTCAGCCAACCAGCTACCCCCATACATTAGCACTGCCACACACATGGGAAAATTTACAAATTTTTACCGAAGCCAATTAACCTACAAACCTGAAAGTCATTGGAGTGTGGAAAGAAACCGGAGCACCCGGGGAAAACCCACGCAGGTCACGGGGGGAACGCACAAATTCCGTAAGGAGAACACCCACAGCCAGGATCGAACCTGGGTCCCTGCCGCTGTAAGGCAGCAACTCTACAGTGCCAACGTGGCGCCCTTGTCTTTGACTATCAGCCAATAAAGAATAGGTGAGAGATTTAAGTAAACAAAATATGGAAAAAAATTAACATACTTCCACAAAAATACAGTTTAGTTATAGAGATTGAGTAAAATAAAAACTCACTTGAGTTCATACTTGCATCAATGTTTTTACTCCAAGTCAACAACCCCAAATGAATGGGATCTCACTATGCATATAAAACTGAAGGGTGATCAAAAACAGTGTGCATCAAACTTCTCAGTTCTGCACAACTTCATTCCACTCCCAGAGTTCAGACAAAGTGGGAAATCAGATTAACCAACAGAGAGCTAAATGTTTCTCCATGGAACTGCCATAGAATTATCAGCAAATCATGGTTTGTTAACTATTTCTCTCTTCACAAATGCTGCTTGACATGGACTTCTGACTTTTCTGTTCTGCTTCACAGAAACGTCTCTTTCATGAAAATTATAGCAAATGGACAGGTAATAGTAACTGAAATAAGCCATGTTCAAATTCATATTATTAAATATATAATATATTGCAAGGGAGAAATAGTACTTTCTGTAGATCAGTGCATGTTCCTTTAACATAGTGACCTCACCACTACTAACCACTCCCCATTGTCTCTTGTATAATTGTAGCTTCCCCACCTCCAGCTCGCTCTCTAGTTCCAGTGATGACCACCTTCAGCACACCGTTCGGCAGGTTCCGTTTCCTCCGCATGCCTTTTGGGATCAACTCGGCAAGCGAGGTTTTTCAGCGTACGATGGAGCAGCTGTTTGCTGGGTTGCCGTGCGCCATCATTGTGGATGACATCCTGGTGTACGGGAGGGACGTCGCTGAGCATGACCGACACCTCCGCCAAGTCCTGGACAAGGCTCGTGAGATCAATCTCAAGCTTAATCGAAGGAAGTGTCGGTTCCGCGTTGAGGAAGTCACCTACGTCGGCCACGTTTTCACGGCGGGGGGCCTGAAGCCAGACCCCGAGAAGACGGCGGCGATCACCGAAATGCCCGCTCCCACTGACGTGCCCGGCCTGCAGCGCTTCCTGGGCATGGTCAACTACTTGGGTAAGTTCATACCCGACCTCAGCGAACTGAGTGCCCCCCTGAGGGAGCTGACCAAGAAGGACAATGCCTGGGTCTGGCTCCCGCACCACCAATCGGCCTTCGTGGCCCTGAGGTCCAGACTCGCACGGACCCCCACTTTGCAGTTTTTCGACCTGAACAGGCCAATCGTCCTCACCTGCGATGCATCTCGGTTCGGCCTTGGTGCTGCCTGCCTGCAGCTCTACGACGACCGACAGCTGCCCGTCTCCTATGCCTCTCGCACAATGACCCCTGCTGAACAGCGCTACGCCCAGATTGAAAAGGAGCTCCTTGCCGTGGTGTTCGCGTGCTCCAAATTCAGAGACTACGTTCTGGGAAAAACTTTCACCATCGAAACTGACCACCAGCCGCTGGTGTCTATTTTAAACAAGCCCATCCACGCAGCCTCGTCCCGCTTGCAGCGAATGATGCTGCAGCTGCAGCGTTTTACATTCGAAATCGTGTACCGCAAAGGCAAGGAGATGTTCGTGGCAGACACTTTGTCCCGTGCCCCACTACCTTCCATTTCCCGCCATCCGTACGAATCGGCTGACCTGATGGTGTTGAACGTCAACATCGTTCCATCTTGGCAGATGCAGTCCCTGGTCACACACACTGCCGCTGATCCGAACCTTCAACAGCTTGAGGGCGTCATCCGCCGTGGCTGGCCTGAACGACGGTCTTCCCTGCCGGCTGGTGCCGTGCCCTACTTCCTGGTTCGGGATGAACTGGTGCTGCACGCGGGCGTGGTGGTGAAGGGTCACAAGGTTGTGGTGCCGGCTGCGCTGCGAGATCACTACTTCCAGACTGCCCACAACGGACACCCAGGGGTGGAGGCCACGTTATCCCAGGCCCAAGCACAGTTTTACTGGCCTGGCATGGTCAAGGACATCCGGGACAGGGTCTCCGCCTGCGCTGCCTGCAACAGCCTATTACCTCATCAGCAGCGCCAGCCTCTCCTGCAGCAGCCGGCTCCCGAGTTGCCGTGGATGGCTGTTGCCGCCGATATTTTCGAGTGGCGTGGCAAACACTACCTGGTCCTGGTGGACTCCTACTCCAGCTGGTTCGAGGTGGACCTGCTGCCGTCCCTCACGTCTGCTGCCGTCATCGGGAAGCTTCGCCGCCACTTCTCTACCTTTGGTTCCCCGGCATCTCTCCAGTCCGACAACGGCAGCCAGTTTACCAGCGCGGAGTTTGCTGCTTTCGCCACCCGGTGGAACTTTCGCCACATCACCAGCAGCCCCGAGTACCCGCAAAGCAATGGACTTGCAGAGCGCGCTGTTCGCAGCGCTAAGGAACTGATGGAACGTTGCCGGCTTGACAGTTCGGACTTGTACCTTGCCCTCCTCAACCTCCGCAACATCTCCCGGGACCCCGCGCTCGGTTCCCCTGCCCAGCGCCTCATGTCCCGCACCACTAGACCCCCTATCCCCGTCTCCCAGCAATCCCTGCAACCCACGGCTCGGAGCACTGCCGCTGTCAGGGAGCGCATCACTGAAAAGCAGCTCATTCAGAAGCGCTCCTTTGACAAATCGTCCCGTCCCCTTCCACCTCTGTTCGCGGGCCAGGTTGTCCGGATGGAGTCCACCTCCGGTCACCACCGGCTGGCCGTGGTCGTCGGCAATGCTGACTCTCCACGGTCGTACCTGGTCAACTACGAGGGCACCGTGTACCGTCGTACCCGCCAGCACCTGATGCTGGTAAACGAGCCTGCACCGCCTCCCGCGGTCCCGTATTCACCTCCCGTCCAGTCCCCGGTGCCTGATGTGCCTCCTGCTCCGGTACGTCCGCAGTCGCCCCAGCCCCCTTCCCCTCCCTCGCCTGCGCGTGTATCGCTTCCCAGTCCTCCTCCTTCCCCTGGTTCCCCAGCCTCTGTACCCGCACCCGTCCATGCTGTTCCTTCGACCGGAGGGGATGGTGGGTTGCGCACCCGCTCTGGGAGAGTGGTCAGGCCGCCTGTCCGGTACGGTGTGTACGAGTAGTCTGTGTTGTGCTGCATTCTATCTGCTCCCTGCTTGTAGTTTGAGCCTAGCGCATGAGCCATGGTCACTTTTGTTTCCAAGAGGAAGGATGTAGATCAGTGCATGTTCCTTTAACATAGTGACCTCACCACTACTAACCACTCCCCATTGTCTCTTGTATAATTGTAGCTTCCCCACCTCCAGCTCGCTCTCTAGTTCCAGTGATGACCACGGACAGCTAGGGCATATCTTGTGTAGTGACATTAATAAACAATATCCAGTAAAAGACTCTGTGTGCAAAGGACGTCTCTTTACACTTTCTTCTTTGGATTAAACAATCATGTCAAACTTCCTCCTCTGTTGCATTTTTAAAAATTTCTCATTTCCACTAACTTTTCAGTGCATGGTTGTATAATTTTTTAATCTTGTGTGTTAATACTTTGATCAATGCTGCGAGCAACAGCAGCCTCCATAATCATTTCCAGATTTCACCTGGCAGGAGACTACAGATGGCTGTTGGCAGCAAAGGACTGAAATGTTGGCAGTACACCACAAGAACAAGTCAATAGTAATTTAGCTCTGCCTTCACAAAATTTCCTCATGGCAACCATCAGACTCCCTGGAGTCTAAAGACTGAAAGCTTGAATCAATATTGTTATGTAATACATAAAGGGTAAAAGAAAAATACAGGTGTTTAATCATACATCAGAAATTATGGAAGTGGATCCACAGTCACAATATACAGCTCTACTATTTAGTTCCCCACAAAACATCATTGTCTATCAATGAAGATTTCTTACTCTATTTCCCAAACTTCCAGTGTTGATGACATGTGATAAAGAATACATGGACCATACACACATTTAAAACAATTGTATCTTCTTTCACGATTAAGATTTAGCGTGAAAATCAAATTGCATAAACTACTTGATGCATTCAAAATATCACTGTAAATTTTGTTTCTTAAAGGTTGAACAACTCTTGACCTTTAGGTCTTTCATCATAGTAATTCCTGTGGTTCTTCGCTATACTTGCATTATAGTTGGAATGGGAATTTTGAAGATGTCGCCTGCTAATGTTACGGTTGCTTGACACTGTATGGATTCCATTTGGTAACGGAAACAGCAGGATGCTTACAAGGCTGAATAGATGCTCCCAAGTCTGGTTGGAACGAGTTAGTACTGACTTCAGCTATAAGCCGCAGGCTAAATAAACTACAGTCATCTCAAGACTATTTACCAGACTAACCCCTATCTTAGACTCGCGGGTGGTAACAGAACCGCACACGGCTTATGTAGCACACAGAACGCTAAAGCACAGCTGTGCAAATGAAAGTTTAGCTCACTGTGTTCACAGTGCATGCAGGGCAGAGAGAACGGGCACAAACTAGATACAAAATATTAAAAACAATGGCCTCTTTAGATTGAAGACCAATCGTTCAAGGATGAGTAACGCCGCTGTTGGCCAATTTGTAATAAAGAAGTTTCTTCTGAAAGTGAATTCAGACTTTATGTGCAGTCTTTCCATCTGCAACATTCTGTAAACGTAGCATTATAATTCACCTTGCTGCACCCACCGGGCACGTTAAATAGCAGGTTTACTCACATGCCAGGATATCTTTCACCTTCACTTGAAACTATTTCTGCATTTTCAGAAGAACCACAATATATATACTGCAAACGCAGGTTTGTACTTATTGCATTTGCATTGTCCTTAACCTTGTAAGAACACAAACTTAAGCAGAAGCAGGTACAAGGTCCTTCAAGTCACTTCAGAGATGCAGTTATTTAATGGATCAACTGATTTAAAACTTCATCTCCATTTTCGTGACTGGATCACCATTACGCCTTAAATCCACAAGTCCAAAATTCCCAGCCTTATTTTAATGATTCAGCAACCATAATTCTCTGTGGCAGTAAAGTAAAATGAATCACAACCAGCAGAAGAAACAAATTCTTCTTCATCCCAGTTTTAGTTCACCACTTTTTCTCCTGTGTCTGGATTCTATCAGCAGGGGAACAATCCTCTTTAACTAATCCTTTAACTAGTTAGCATCTAACTAGACCGGGTCCTTCAGGGGACCTTTACAGTTCAATGAGAGCTTTTACTCTTCTTCTAAATTCCATGATGCATTCTGACTCAACTGTTCAACCCTCCCTCATAAGACAATTACTTCTCCTGAAGAATCAATATAATAAAACTTTATTGCATGGCTTCTAAGGCAATTGTACATTTTGTTAAGGACATCAAAACTATTCGTAATACTCCAGGTTGTCTTACCAAAGACCCATACCATTCTAATAAGACTTTCCCACTGTGGGAGATGACTTCGTTTTTCATTTATGAGAGCTGAACTTAAGGAATACTTTCTCAATCTCTACAACTCTATCTTTTAGATGTCAAACATGTAGACCATCTATAGACACAGAAAGCTGGAGTAACTCAGTGGGACAGGCAGCACCTCTGGAGAGAAGGAATGAGTGACGTTTCAGGTCGAGATCCAAAACGTCACCCATTCCTTCGCTCCAGAGACGTTGCTTGCCCCACTGAGTTACTCCAGCTTTTTGTGTCTATCTTCGGTTTAAACCAGCATCTGCAGTTCCTTCCCACACATGTAGACATCAAGTCCAGTAGATTTGTTGGTCTATATTCTCATTAATTTGGCAAGTACCCCTTTCCCTAATTCCCCCAGGATACTGGATGTACATGGAAAGTATCCAACATTGCCAGAATGGCAAAGGTTTAATACTAAAATAGCTCAATGAAACTAGCAGCAGTGAAACTGCTCGGCTTTACATTGCCAAACTAGAGTGTAGCATATATAGTGAAACTCCAGTAATATAGTACAATCAGGACTCTACCGATTTGAATGTTTTTAATATCAACACCCCAGTTTTTATTAAAATGGAGATGCAAGGAAATTGAGATGCTGGAATTTTAAGCAAAACACAAAGTGCTGGAGTAACTCAGTGTCAGGCAGCTTCTGTAGAGAAACTGGATAGGTAACGTTTCACGTTGGGACTTGAAATATCGTCTATCCACACCCTTCACAGATGCTGCCCGACCCGCTGAGTTAATCCAACATTTAGCTTTTTTAATACTTTGTTTTTGGATGTTACACAGAATTATGATAAAATTCCCAGAGAACAAGTAAATTAAAAACGAATGAGAGCACAACAAACATTACTTGGTCAGCCCATGTCAAACCATAGGTATCTCCGAACAGTTGGTTAGTGGATTATTGGAATTTTATTGTAGCCAACCTGTACCACAAAGGTTGCTGTTCTTTCCTCAAAAATGTCAGTGCCGCATCCTTCAGCATTTTCTATCATGTTGTTGACCTTGAAGAACTTGTCCAAATATGCCAAATAAACACTAAATGCTTCTTTCACTTTATAGAATTTGAGAGTTTCCAGCAATCTCATTTTGAGCCCCTTGTTGTGTGTATTAATATTATTTTAGTTTTGACAAATGTCTTCTCTTATACCATGTTTTTTCAATTTGTACACTCAACCAATCTTTTCCAGAGCCTTTGACTCTGTGTATCCCATCTACATTGCCTGTATAGCGTATTGTGGGTACTTTTAAACTAGTTGAGAGTAGAATTTCACATAATCAGTGCAAACACAATCAGATCATAATCAAACACAAGAACACAACTGCTGATTATGGTAGTTATCTTCAGTTGAAGATGCCAACAAGGGGCACAGTGTTGCAATAAGCAACCAAGTGCCTTGGATTCCGAAGGCAGTTGCAACATACTAATTTTAAAGCAGCATTTTCTTTAATAGCTAAGAGACATACACCACATCCACTATCTATCACTAACTATCCATGAATAATAACGTTAACCATTATCAACCCCCTCTCAAGAATATGAACATGTCACCAGTCTATATCCCCCTCACTGTAATCGGATTACTGACATTACCCTTATAGCAAAATAGTGCTTATGAAAATCACAAAGGACATGAGCATGTAGCATCATTCATTCCTGCCCTCTGTGACTGCTCTGCAGCCTCTGACAGTGAACTACATTATCATCCTTCAACACATTTACTCCATCATCCCCACTTTTAGGAATTGCCTTAGCTTGTTTCCACTCCTATCTATCAATCTCAAAACAATAACTCTGTTACCCATTCTATTATCTCTGGAAACGCCAAGGATCCATCTCTGCCATTCTCATCAACCCTTATTTTCATCACCTTTGTGTTATCCCATAGTGAACATTTTCTGTTGATGATACTTTGACCTTTTCCCTCAACAACTCAGTTAACCCCTCCAGTGAGTTTTTGTTGTCAGACTACACGTTTATAATCCTGCATTTCATTTGTGGGAGCTGAACTCAAGGAATGAGGAGCAATATAATTATGATAAAGCTCTTTAATGAATTCATGCAGTCAGAATTCAACACAAGAGAAACTCTTGGAGTTTAAAATACTGCTTTTCCTGAATTATAAATGCAAGAAGATTTCAGGGAAACAAAAGTATTCATGTTTGATGGTGTGCTGAACACTTCAAAAGGAATATTGTGCATAATTGCCCAAAAAATAATGACAACATGCAAACTCAACAAATCCTTCCTGAGTAGTAAATTGTGCAGTTTGCAATAGATCTAATGGCTGGCCTTCAACGAAAGCAAATAGCTATTTAGATAGATGAAAGCCTAAACATTATATAAATGTTATATGCATACCAGATTTCAACATTTCCATTTCTGTGGAGATTACGTGAAAAAAGCAGAGCAAATAAAGTGAATACTATGCAAGAAAATTGGAATAACGTGGAGGTTGGCAACTGAAGACTTTCAAATAAAGCAAGGAGGAAAACAGTAAGAGTTTACATGAAAGGCACAATGACTGAGAAACTAGTCACGAGCGGATTAAGACAAAAAGTGAACTGCCCTTCTACATGCTTCTTAAACTTCACAACATACATCTCAAGGCACTGTAAATGGGACTAATGCTGTGTCTGCAAAATCTTCCAAATTCACTGGAAGGAGCTTGGTCAAGAGGAGGTACTTTGAAAAAAAATGCTCATTAATATGCTCACAAGTTTCCCTGAAGAACTACAACATCCCCAACAGCCAATGGGAGACCTTTGGCCCAACACCACTCAAAATGGAGGAGCATTGGGGATGGTATTGAAAACCTTGAATTCATGCATCATAAGCACAAGGAATTATGTAATTGGCAGAAAAATGCAATTTCCCCTTTAGCCTCATTAGCCAGTTCTCAACCCACAAAACCATAGGAAAAGAAAGATAATGCGAATCTTGAGGACTCACGTAAGAAGAAGAAAAGTTAAAACTCCAGGTCAGAGGATGCATTTAGGAATGCAACACTCCAAGTTATTACTCAGGGTGAATACAAAACAACCATGGAGTGAACCACAAAATCAATTCAAAGCTCTTGAAATCATTCTTAATCAGGGTTGGGAAGAGAGCTGGGAATGTGCTGTGTTTTGCAGATGACTATGTGGGTCATCTCAAACTGTATGATTTCCAATGCTGATTAGGGGTTTAGAGACAATACTGAATTGAGTAGAAAAAGGAGTGTTACGGGAAGAGATCAGCAATCTTCAGAAGTGGGAAGAAGGTGGATTTGGTAGAGAGATTTAGTATATAGAGACTGCATAGATTAAGGTAATAGCACAAATGGTAACAAATGAAATTGTTGAGAGAAGCAAGATAATATTAGTTTTCCATTTTCAGCTGGGGAGAGTTGGAAGATCTTGGCTTCAATGGAGAGGTGAAGTTGGATTATATATATACAGTATAAAAAACAAAATTCTAGAGGAACTCAGTGGGTCAGGTAACATCTGTGGAGGAAGTGGACAGATACCATTTTGGGTCGGAATCCTTCACATAGATATATGGGCCTTCTTTTTGGATAAATGGATACACAAGTGGAAGAGAGAGATATCATAATTAACTCTTATTTTTCTTACCTGAGTAATGGGAAAGGTACAAGGACACTGTATAATCAGAAGCCATGAAAAAATGAATACTCCACATATTAAGGCCTGAACAAATAAAAATTACCAGTAACATACTGATGATTTTTATTTGCCAAAATATATTGCGTAATACTGTGGGTTGTTGGGAATATAAAAAGTTCATTTGGCTTGATAGCACAAGAAAGTGGCAGAAGTTCAACATATTAGGTAGTATCAAATAAATAATTTCCATGGAGATGCTAGAGGTTGGAAAGAACCTTGAAAACAATCAGTGTAAGAAAATAACTGCAGATGCTGGTACAAATCGAAGGTATTTATTTCACAAAATGCTGGAGTAACTCAGCAGGTCAGGCAGCATCTCAGGAGAGAAGGAATGGGTGACGTTTCGGGTCGAAACCCTTCTTCAGTCTTGAAAACAATCACATTAGTTTTAAGTTTCTGCGGACTGCACACATTTATTACAGGCTTTTGATGAAAGGCAACTGCATGCAAGTCATGATGCAGGATTTTGACCGAAAACAATGACAATTCCTACCCCCCCTCAACCTCACAGATGCTGTTCGACCTGTTGAATTCCCCCAGCAGATTGCTTATTGCTCCAAACTCCAGCATTTGCAGTCTCTTGAATCGTCAACTACCGTTTTTTTGGCTATTGCCATTATGGTATATTTAATTAAAGTATTAGATATCACAATATAGATTGATTTCCCAGTAAACTTAAAGGTCAGGGATTTGGTAGTAAGTAGCAAACTGGTAGTCTTCACAATAATCTGATGATTACTTTTGCAAGGACTATCCTTTTGCTGCTGGTTGTCGTCAAACGTCAACTAATTTATAGGGCAGCACTGTGGCGCAGCTGGTAGAGCTGGTGCCTTACAGCGCCAGAGACCCAAATTCAATCCTGAGCACAGATGCTGTCTGTGTGGAGACTGCATGTTCGCCCTGTGACTGCTGGGTTTCCTACTCCAGTTTTGCCTCACATCCCAAAGACGTGCAGGTTTGTCAGTTAATTGGCCTCTGTAAAATTGCTCCTAATGAGAAAGAAGGATAACATAGAACGTGTGTGAATGGGCGATCGCTGGTCAGCATGAACTGGGTGGGGCTATTTCCCTGCTGTATCTCTAAAACCAAAAACTAAATCAGTTCAGATCAACAGAAGAGATGGCCTGACCCCCAAGGAAATGTGAAAGGCCATATGTGAGCAGGAAATACTGTGAAATGCTTTTGTGGTTGAAATCACTAGTGCAATTTTTTTTCCATTAGTGTGTGTGATTAATGCATTAATTTGCAATTGTGTTAATTGTGCATGTTAACAGTGATTAATTAATTGCCTTTGGCTCCCAGCTACTTTGCAGACTGAGTGTTTACCTAAGCAGTAATAATGACTTTGGACATCACCAAACATTCATGGACCTCATCTATCAAGTGTAACTTTTTCAGGATATTTTAAGCAAGACACATTTGCAAATACCTTAAGTTCACCACGATATTTCAGCTCCTCAGACTCTGGTGGAGTAGACTGGCTCATTGAGAGCAGTTTTGGAATCTGTATATTAAGCAATACATCCAGCAACAAATAACAAGCTGCTGTCATTTTGACAGTATCACAATAGCAGGTGCTGATAGTTTTGCTGTATTTACGATTGAGAAATACAGGCTAATAATAAATTGAATCAATTCTTCAAAGTTACAGTTTTCTAGTTTTGTTTGTGATTTTACTTCACTTGCACTTTGAGGATAAAGATTCATGTTGTTTGAAAGAATTGCAAAGAGCTTGTACAGCACAGTCATGCAGTGGAAATAGAATATTTATTTTAAGTATAGTAGTTGGCATCAATAGCAAATAGCATCCCATATTCCTTGACTGGTACATCATTTTTTGACACAACTATCCGATCTTACCTTGTCCTGTGCTGTCAAAATCCAGGATTGCATGTAATGATCAAAGATTTTGACTAACCAATTTTGATTTTGGGTGGGAGGGCACGCAAGATGGAGGCAGGGAGGATGATAAGGAGGGAGGGAAGGTGAGAAGGAGAGAGGGAGGGTGAGGAGGAGGGAGGGAGAGTGAGAAGGGAGGGTGGGATGGGAGGGTGAGAAGGAGGGAGGGAGGGTGAGAAGGAGGGAGGGTGAGAAGGAGGGAGGGTGAGGAGGGAAGGAGGGTGAGAAGGAGAGAGGGAGGGTGAGAGGGAGGGTGAGAAGGAGGGAGGGAGGGTGAGGAGAGAGGGAGGGTGAGGAGAGAGGGAGGGTGAGGAGGAGGGAGGGTGAGGAGGAGGGAGGGAGGGTGAGGAGGAGGGAGGGAGGGTGAGAAGGAAGGAAGGAGGGTGAGAAGGAGGGAGAGAGGGTGAGAAGGAGGGAGAGAGGGTGAGGAGGGTGAGAAGGAGGGTGAGAAGGAGGGAGGGAGGGTGAGAAGGAGGGAGGGAGGGTAAGAAGGAGGGAGGGAGGGTGAGAAGGAGGGAGGGAGATTGTGAAGGAGGGAGGGAGGGTGAGAAGGAGGAGGGAGGGTAAGAAGGAGGGAGGGAGGGTGAGAAGGAAGGAAGGAGGGTGAGAAGGAGAGGGTGAGGAGAGAGGGAGGGTGAGAAGGGAGGGAGGGCGGGTGAGAAGGGAGGGTGAGAAGGAGGGAGAGAGGGTGAGAAGGAGGGAGGGAGGGTGAGAAGGAGGGAGGGAGGGTGACAATAGACAATAGGTGCAGGAGTAGGCCATTCAGCCCTTCGAGCCAGCACCGCCATTCAATGCGATCATGGCTGATCACTCTCAATCAGTACCCCGTTCCTGCCTTCTCCCCATACCCCCTCACTCCGCTATCCTTAAGAGCTCTATCCAGCTCTCTCTTGAAAGCATCCAACGAACTGGCCTCCACTGCCTTCTGAGGCAGAGAATTCCACACCTTCACCACTCTCTGACTGAAAAAGTTCTTCCTCATCTCCGTGAGGAGGGAGGGAGGGTGAGAAGGAGGGTGAGAAGGAGGGAGGGAGGGTGAGAAGGAGGGAGGGTGAGAAGGAAGGAAGGAGAGTGAGGAGGGAGGGAGGGTGAGAAGGAGGGAGGGAGGGTAAGAAGGAGGGAGGGTGAGAAGGAGGGAGGGTGAGGAGCGAGGGAGGGTGTGAAGGAGGGAGGGAGGGTGTGAAGGAGGGTGAGAAGGAGGGAGGGTGAGAAGGAGGGAGGGAGGGTGAGAAGGAGGGAGGGAGTGTGAGAAGGAGGGAGGGAGGGAGAAGGAGGGTGAGGAGGGAGGGAGGGTGAGAAGGAGGGAGGGTGAGAAGGAGGGAGGAAAGGAAGAAGACCAGAAGACAGAATAGACAAAAGCCCAAAAGAGATGGGAAGGGGTGAGTATGCCCCAGGACCATTATCACAGAGATCTCTTCCTTTCCTTTCTCCTTCTGTCGACCACCAAAAACCCGACCACACCATCTCTCTTACTCTTGGAGCAAACACAAAGCTGCTTACATCGCTCCATTAATGCCCTACAGTGTGACTAATCACAATATCTTTCTAAATAACTATTCTCAATAATTTCCGCCTATTGAAGTACTAATTTGCAACAAAATTTGTTTACCATAGTAATGCTCGGCTGTTTTTCGGCGTAATGCCTCCAACGTATCTTCAGAGTCAGCCCATTCCAGTACTAAACGTCGACCAAACAAGTGAGTACTATGGCAAAGAGCATTGAAGGCTTTCTGCAGAAAAAAAAACCTGAATATTTCTGACTTCCTATCAATACATTTTGTGCTAATTACTATTGTTGCCATTCCCAGAAACTTCACAAATGATAAAGAACAATTAAATAAACTACTGACTTATGTTTATTGCATACAATATGTTTAACACTTGTATAGAAAACAGCTGCAAGAGCAGAACTACTTAGTCTTATCACAGTACAAATATTTGTTCCACAATTGGCAAGGAAGTATACGATAAATTCAACCACGTTGATACAAAAATGCTATAGAGCCAAAATGGTCACGTAAAATGACAAATCACCATTAAGCTGAAGAAATAAAGCATGAAATGAAATAAAGACTGAAAATTTTAACTGCTGGAATTAGTTACCACTGTTGAGTACAGCGAGAGTTAGTAAAGCCTGCTGGATAATCAGAATTGCTTGATGCATTGTCTGATACTTTTGACTGCTCTAGAAAAGCATATATCTAGAATTTCATTGGGACCTGCAAATTACTGGTTTTGGGGAACAGTGTCAATAACTGAAGGGGTTTTAGGGAAAACAATAAATATTAAGTAGAGAACAACGGAAACAAAAACTCGTCTATAGTAAAATCTGGGCCAGGGGTTTATGACTAATTTGCTGAACAGACTTAAAACTCAACTGCCTAGAAATGAGCTGGCACCTCGACAGGCATGTTAATTGAGTACAGCAGAGTACGCCAATAACCCCTTCAGCCTTTAGTCTGCCTCCTGAAAATTCAGGAGTAGTTCCATGCAAAGTATGGGGTGCTTCAAATTTGTCCCATTACATTTACATTAACGTTGGGAACTGAGTGGAAGTTAAACTTGTATTAAGCACAATCCACTGATGATGACATTCCCTGTTACTATTAAGATCTTCTTAAGTCTGTAATGATTTAAACTCTTCAATACTTCATTTTATGGTGATCTCAATAACCGCATCCATAACATGGTAATATTCCAATTTTAACGCAATTGTTTGACAGGGAAAATGTTTAGGACGATATGCTATATGTTCCCATTGGTTATTTTTGTAAGGTTGTAAATTATAATCTATTCTTTATCAGCTTATTACAGATTAAAGGCACACTGCAAATAAATATTTGGATAGGGTTAAAATGGGTTAAAGATTCATGATATATTTCACATTTAATATTTATCACAGAGGGTTTTGGTTTACTGTTGTATGAAACAGTATTTTTGTTTGGAATAGGCTCTTCCAAAAATTGGTCAAGTTAAGCTGATTGAGGCAGTTTTGACCACAGCGAATGATGCGTAATGGTTTAATCACTGCCTACTTGAAGCACTTTTGTTCAGTATACTATATGGGGACCAAAAACAAATAGAATCTGGAGATATTTTGCTCAAGCTTCAAGCTGGCTTTGACAGCAATGTAATCAAACTCTCCAGATCTTCGCAGAGTACCTCATCAAATTAAAACTAGGATCTGCTTCAAATCCACTGCAAACATTTCAAAATATTAAGAACAACCTGAAATTAACTTAGATGTTCATTACAAGTTCATCTAGAAAGGATGCTTACCTTAAAACAAACCCAAACCTATATGTTATATAACAATAGAGATTTAAATTGAGTAACTAGCAGGGACAGCTCTTCGGCATTCGTTTTGTGAGGATATTCTCGACAATCATGCACTGATGCACAAATGCAGAAGAATTACACTTGCTAACTGTTCTTTACCATCATTTTCCTAACTGTGCATGGACTCCTCAAGTTGCTGCAATTCTCTAGTATTTGCAGACTAGCAAATCTGCCTGAAATGTTAGACCTGACGCAGAAATAATCTCTCTATTCATGTATCTGTAGATGGACTAATTGAAGGAACAGAAATTTAGACATTAATTTGTTTTCATTTATTGTTTATAGATTTATAATTGTTAAACTTGCTGTATTATGAAGTGTTTGTAAATTCTAGCTTTAATTTTAGTTTTTTAGATTAGAGATAGCATGGGAACAGGCCCTTTGGCCCACCAAATACTCGCCGACTAGTGATTAAATTGTCACACCAGAGACAATTTACAATTTTTACTAAAGCTAAATCGACCTACAAAACTGTACGTCTTTGAAATTTGTTTTCACTTTTTAATTCAATTTAGTTATTTGTTTAATAGATTTTTATTATTTCATAAGAGCCACATAAATTGGGGGGCTCAGTTGAAATTTCAGTACTTTGTTTGACAAGAGGGGCTGTTGAACATTTTCCATGCTTTATCTAAAGTCAATCAAACGTCTCACATCTTTCCTGTAATGTGGTGACCAGAACTGCAAACACTCCAAATAATACTCCAAATATGGCCCAACTAAAGTTTGATACAAGTGCAAAATAACATACCGACTACTATAGTCAATGAAGGCAAGTGTGCCATATACCTTTTTTTAAACCATCCTATCTACTTGTGTTACCAGTTTCTGGGAGCTATGGATTTGCACGCCCAAATCTCTCTGTGTTTCAATGCTGTTAAGGGTTCTGCCATTTACTGTACGCTTTCTTATTACATTTGACTATATGCGACACCTTTCACTTGTCCATATTAAACTCCGTCGGCCATTTACCTGTCCATATTTCAAACTGATTTACATCCTGTGTTATCCTTAGACAACCTTCTTCACTATCCATTACTCGGCCAATTTCCGTGTAGTCTGAAAACATACAGCCTACCTACATTTATATATGAGCCCCGACCATGTGGAACACCATGGGTCACCGACATCAGGTCAAAATATCACCCCTCCACAACTATCCGCTGTCTTCTACAACCAACCTACTTTTGAACCCAATTGTTTATGAATCCAATTATAGCGGTTTAAACGTTTTAGCTTTAAATTATTTTATTAATTATTTGAATCTTTTTGGGTCATTTTTAAATGTTTTTGATCAACAATGGCATTTGAAAACAGTGAAAAGACCATTTGCAGCAGCAAGATGTTAAAAACCACCAGGGTGGGGCTCAGGATGGGGGTGTAGTCTGATTCCAAGGCGATGCTATTGGCTCACTCCAAACAAACCACAATCGCAAGTGGCACGTTTGGTTCTAGGAACAATGTAAGGGATGAACAATGCAGTGGGTTAGATCGAGCAACATCCAGTCCATAGACACAAAAACTGGAGTAACTCAGCAGGACAGGCAGCATCTCTGGAGAGAGGAATGGGTGATGTTTCGGGTCGAGATCCTTCTTCAGATTGAAGAAGGGACTTGACCCGAAACATCATCCATTCCTTCTCTCCAGAGATGCTGCCTGTCCTTCTGAGTTACTCCAGCTTTTTGTGTCTATCTTTGGTTTAAACCAGCATCTGCAGTTTGTCCTTGTATACTGGATTCATTACACATCCAGCCCGTTGAAGTGGCAGGGATAAGCATTTGACAGAGGCAGCTGCGTATTCTAAGTCCTGAAGGAAGACTTATTTATTCCCTAGTCACAAAAGTAAGCACAGAGTGATTAAATCATTTTGTTTAGAAGATTTGTACCTAACTAGATTATCTTGCTGAATAATGTACCTTTGCTTCTTGTTTAGTGAGAAACTCAACAAATCCAAAGCCCCTGTGTGTGCCAGTTCCTCCCATTTTCTTAGGCAATCGGACACTCTTTATTTCTCCAAAAGTACTGAAACAGAAGAAAAACATATTGACAAATTCAGAACATTTTTATACTGTGTATCCAAAACAACTACTATAGCTAAATGTTATGAACAGATTTGGCATTTCTGAATTCTAGGCAATGAAATGACAAATTTTAGTGTGCTTCACTTGAGAAACAGCACACATGTTGATTTGGTGGCAATGTAAAACATTAAAAAGTTTAGACTGTTTTAATGGTTCATAACGTTGCCAAATATTTACATAAACAAACATCACTTGTATTTAACTTCTATTCGATAAGGAAAATTCCAGACTTGCTTGAGAAACTGATGGAAACATCAATAAATTAACCTTAATTGACTCCGTAACTGAAGTAGTTTTTTTATAAAAGTAAAACGTAAAGGCTATTATTGTTGTGTTTCTGTACACCTCCCCAATATTGGCTTAAAAACGTTCTTTTTCTAGCTGTAACATCTATCAACTTTATTTAATCTCCTACACTTTACAATTTAAAATAGTTCATAGCCGTTGAGTACAATGCACAGGTGAAAAACCTTGCTGTTCGCTCATAGTGAAGATCCTAAAAAATATTTTCAATCACCAGCATTTTTGACAAAAAGTCTCTTGTTGGCGAAAAAAAGAGATAGGGACAGGTATGAAATATTGCAAAAAATAGTCAGCGATTTAAGACGAAAGATGGAAAGATCTTTTTAAAAGGGATGAAAAGCAAACGGCGATTTTAATTTAAAGGCTCAAAACTTCAGTCACAATGCAAGTGCAATGCACGAGGAACATATGCTAGTTTGACCCTGACACAGCACATATCTGAAATCGGTGCTCAAAACTCATTAGTATGATTGCAGCAGTGCCAATCACACTCCTTAGTATATTCACAGAACCCTGCATCGACATAGAAGGACAATCAAAAGCACCCACTGACCAGGTACTAAATATTTAACACAAGCGAACAGTGAAAAATCATTTTGTATTGGTATTGAGTATATATATTTATTTTTGGTACTTTGATTTGGCTGCAGCATGTTTTCATGATTTGCACCAAGATGCTCAAGAACAAAGGGACAGTAACTGAAAAGTGGCAGAGATTAAAGCCAGGTCAGCTTTAAATGATCATTCCTAAATATCCTTGAAAGGGTGCCGAGGATCCCCAGCTGACCTACTGCAATATTTGTACTTAAGGAAATCCCATATTGCTATTAGATAACTAACTTTAGAATTGTGACCCAGCAACAATAAAAGTTTAGCTTGTAAACTATATTGGAGGATACAGGGAAGCTGTCCCGTTGTTCCCCCTGAGCTTCAAAGGTGCTTTTATTTGCAAAATGCAAACGCACAGTGTTTTTTTTTCTGATGAACAGTCCACTACAATATTACTATACCTAAGCATATGCTTTAGCGCCATTTTCAAAGTCCAGTCCACACTCTAATTGTTACAAGTGTTACCCGTTTCAAGCAAGCCCCAGACTGTCGCGTTCCTTCACCCACTGCCTTCCTTGGATGTCTGGATCAAACAGTGAACTAACGTCCCTCTCCTCACCCGCCCACCTTTATTCCCTGGTGGTGCCTCCCACAGCTAACCTCAAGGGTGTGGTAGGTCAGACCCCAGTTCCCTCTGATGGTCACAAAAAGCTGGAGTAAATCAGTGGGACAGGCAGCATCTCTGGAGAGAAGGAATGGGTGAGGTTTCGGGTTGAGACTCTGCTTCAGACCAGTTCCCTCTCCTCTCCTACAGGCCTTGCTTGTTGCCCACTGTGTCTGTTGTCTTCACAGGTTCCATCCTCCTGGTCTCTGGGGCTGGCTCGGCAGACTCCCCCTTCCAGGCAGCGGTTTGCCGGGTCTTATGAGCAGGGGACCGTCTCGGCAGCTACTCCCTGCATGCCATGATCTGTCGGGTAGTATTCGGCCATGGTGGACTGGCTTGGCGGCTTTCCCCGTAGGCTGCGGCCATTCAATAGCTTCAAGCTATGGGCAGTTGTACATAATACTCCACCCCTCCCAATGGGTGTTAAGGAAGTCTTGAAGCACTGCAAATTATTTTATAGATTGTACCCACTGCAGTTACCTTATATTGCTGGACACCAATGAATGTTCAAATGGAGAAGGATATACATCAAGTAGTTTGCAGGATTCTGAATGCAGTGTTTGGAGCTGCGGTCACCTAGTTAATAAAATAACTTCCTTCACATCGTCAGGTGGTGTCTTGTGGACGTGGAAGGTCTTTGCTCAACGTAGAACTGAAATCACTGCTGAATAATATGCAAGATTTCTTCAATCTGGGCATCTTTGCTGCTCAGTACTCAAGATAGGGTCAAGTTTACTTAATGTGCTGACAACTACGGAGAGTTTACAAATGTAGGGGTGGGATGCAATGGTGTCACACAACATCAATCACTCTATCACATGAAATCAACTGGGCTAGGGTCTCCATTGGAGCATACCAGCTCGATTCTGAGGCACTTCACCAATTATGAATCTCAGTTAGAACTCCCTTTGAAAATCTTAAGTCTTCAGGCACATTATTCCTGTCAGGTTGATGAAGGATTGCTGTACCAAGGAGAGTTTTGGTAATTGACCCTCAGATCCAGAGCTGTTCTTCTCCATCTCTTTTAACCCTCTCTGGCAAGGGGAGCTCATCTCTGGGCACTGACGTCCCTGTCCTGATCATGTTAGAGGTTGAGTTGGGTAAAGACAAACTTCCATTGCATATCAACTGTCACCAGAGTTCTCAGCAAAAATGTCCACCAATTCTGTAAGGTATGCTCCACAACTTGAAATCATTTCCAAATTTGGATGTAGCAGTCCTGGTAAATGTTGAGTACAGGAAAAAGATCAATTTTAATGGAATGCTGGGGTCAGAAAACAATTCAAAAACATCTCAGTTGGTAATCTATTTCCTTATTAGTGGCACTAGTAAAGTCACTGTGGATGAGGTGAAATTAACAATATACTTTTTAAAATTAGAATTACTGAGTTGCCATATTGTGATTTGTTATCTATCAATGTTATAATTCTTTCAATGCTTTCCCGAGCATTTTACAAAAAACTTTTTGCCATCTCTAACTCAATATTCTTGCCGAAGCAGTAACGATTGGGACAAATACTTTAAAAATGTAACCTACTGAAACTTAATTTGTGTATAATGATATTCCATCCCAAGAAAAGCTAGTCAATACAGTTTTACGCCATTACTAAAGATCACATTTAATGCACTAACTCTCAATGCATTTTTTAGTTAACAGCTAACACCTTCAAAATGGCGGCACTGCCCTAGCAGCTGCCGCTCACCTGCGGTCCATTTGTCTTTGTGTTTTTGTTGGTTTTTTTGGTCTTAATTGTAGTTGTGATGTGGTGTTTTTGTGTTTGTGTACTATGTGTGTATGTGGGGGGGAGGGGGAAACTGTAACACTATAAATATGTGTCCCTTCAGAACGGAGACCCGACCTTTGTTTTCTGGGCCGTGTCTCCGTTCCTGCTGCGGCCTACCATCGGCCCAACTCCTGGAGCTGTCGGCCTCCAGGGCTCTGGTTCGCAGAGCCCGCGGATCGGACTTACCACCACCGGAGCCGGCCGTCTTCGGAGGCTGCGGGAGCAGCTGCGACTCGCCTTAGGCTCGGGCCGCGTGGATGCCGACATCGGGAGCTCCGGCAGCGGCAGCGTGTTCGCCCGCCCCGGATCGCGGGGCTTGGGGCGCGGACATTTCACCGTCCGGCGCGGCCTAAGATGGCCGCGGGATATTTCTCTGCTGGGCGGGGGTTTCAATGTCGGGAGCCACGACTGCCCCGACGTGCAACAACAGCGGCAGCGACAGCGACAGCGTGTTCGCCCGCCCCGGATCGGACTTATCATCGGCGGAGTCGGCCGTCTTCGGAGGCTGCGGGAGTGGCTGCGACGCGACGCGCCTTGGGCTTGGCCCGCTGTGGACCGTCCGGTGCGGCCTGCAACCACAACAACCTGACTGCGGGCGAGGCACAGCGGGAGAAGGGAAAGACATTGTGGCCTTCCATCACAGTGAGGAGAGAGAGGACTGGAGGAGACTCACTGTGATGGATGTTTCTTTGATGGATGTTTCTTTTTTGTGTGTTTTTTTTGGGGTTGGGTGGTTTGAGTGCCTGTTTGATGTTTTTATTGTTGGACTGTGTTTTTGGGGGTTTTAGGGTGTGTGATTTGAATGCCTATTTAATGCTTCTATTGTTGGACTGTGTTTTGGGGGGTTTTTGGGGTTGGGTAATTTGGGTGCCTGTTTAGTGCTTTTATTGTTGGACTGTGGGTGATTGAATTAACATTTTGTTCAAGATGGCCGCGCCGTTGTGTTTGGCTGCCTGCCACTGTATGTTTCTTTTTTTTTCCTAGTCAGATGTGCAGCACTTTGGTCAACGTGGGTTGTTTTTAAATGTGCTATACAAATAAATTGACTTGACTTGACTTGACCCATCTTTAAAACAACTATGCATGGTTTCAAGGAAAGGATAAAGTAATTGATTCTGCACTGATAGAGAAAGGCAACATTCAAGAACTTTGGCAGACCAGTTAAATTAACTCAGATCAAAAGTCGAACAGAACATTGCCTGCTTAAGGAAACTTCTGACAGATGATTTGATCAGGTTTAAGTTTGTTATTGGCATGTGTTCTGAAGTAGTGAAAAACCTTTTTGCATACTATCCAATCAGATCAGATAATATATAAAAATATATAATCCTTTCCGTTAAAAATATATTACACAGAACCTTAACAAATGATTTAAAATTCAATAGAAAATAGCAATCTACAAATAAACAAAGTATAGAATTTATTGGGTCTACCCAAAACAAACACCTGGCAAATTACCCAAAATAAGAAAGGAACACTAGAGTGATTATTCATAAAATAAGGACCTCCTCAATTATACCTTTTCTGATTTTTAACAGCCATAGTCTCATGCCCATGTACAATATACTTTCATTTTAATTACATTTAAGTTTTTCATACTTAACAATTCAACATTGACGTACAGGTATACAATACAATACAATACAATACAATATATCTTTATTGTCATTGTACCCAGGGGTACAACGAGATTGGGAATGCGCCTCCCATACGATGCAATAATTTAGGTAATTTAGACAGCAGCAACCCAACGAAACGAACAGTTGTAACAGTTTTGGACAGGGTAAAGTGCAAGTTGATCTATGCGTTGTGGCCATCCGGCTCAGCAGGACCGGTTCATAGCAGCTATGGCCCTGGGGATGAAGCTGTTCCTGAGTCTGGAGGTGCGGGCATAGAAGGCCTTGTATCGTCTGCCCGATGGAAGGAGTTCGAACAGACTGTTGCAGGGGTGTGAAGAGTCTTTGTGGATGCTGGTGGCTTTCCTGAGGCATCGTGCATTGTAGATGCCCTCCAAGTCTGGTAGCTGTGTTCCGATGGCCCTCTGAGCTCTATGGACTACCCGCTGTAGAGCTTTCCTTTCTGCCTCCGTGCAGCTGAGGTACCACACAGGGATTCCATGCGTTAGGATGCTCTCTATGGTGCAGCGGTAGAAGGTCGTCAGCAGCTGTTGGGGTAGACCAGACTTTTTCAGTGTTCTTAAGTAGAACAGTCTTTGTTGTGCCTTCTTGACCAGCGCAGCAGTGTTATTGGACCATGTTAGGTCCTCCGAAATGTGAGTGCCCAGAAACTTGAAGCTGGACACTCTCTCCACACTGACCCCATTGATAGAGATCGGGGCATATTCCCCGTTATGTGACCTACGGAAGTTGATGATCAGCTCCTTGGTCTTGGTGGTATTTAGGGACAGGTTGTTATCCGAGCACCAGTCCGCCAGGTTCTGCACCTCCGCTCTATAGTTTGTTTCATCCCCGTTGGTGATCAGCCCGATCACCGTTGTGTCATCTGCAAACTTGACAATGGTGTTGGTGTCGAATGCAGGAACACAGTCGTGTGTGAAGAGGGAGTAGAGCATGGGGCTCAGAACACAGCCCTGTGGTGTGCCGGTACTCAGGGTGATAGTGGAGGACAGGTGCGGGCCCATTCTCACTGCCTGCGGTCGTTCCAGCAGGAAGTCCAGGATCCAGTCACATAATGACGAGCTAAGGCCTAGCTGGTGGAGTTTGGTGATGAGCTTGGTGGGGATGACCGTGTTGAAGGCGGAGCTATAGTCTATGAATAGCATCCTCACGTACGTGCCCTGTCTCTCTAGGTGAGTCAGGACAGTGTGAAGAGCCAGAGAGATGGCGTCCTCTGTAGATCTATTTGCCCTGTATGCAAATTGATGTGGGTCCAGTGAGTCAGGGATGCTGGATTTGATGTGTGAGAGGACCAGCCTCTCAAAGCACTTCATGACAATCGGCGTTAGGGCAACCGGGCGGTAGTCGTTCAGGTTGGAGATCTTTGCTTTTTTCGGCACCGGAACTATGATAGCCGACTTCAGGCACTTGGGGACCGTAGCCAGAGATAATGACAGGTTAAAGATCCTGGTGAATACCTCAGCCAGCTGTTCAGCACAGTCCTTCAGTACCCTTCCTTGAACACCATCCGGTCCTGCAGCCTTGCGTGGGTTGACCCTTTGCAGAGCGCGTTGTACCTCCTGTGTGCTCAGTTGCAAGACCTGTCCCACCGCCTCGGCTGGGGTTCTTTCACTCAAGGTGGTTTTGCCAGTTTCAAAGCGGGCAAAGAAGGTGTTAAGCTCGTTGGTCAATGCCATATCGCTGTGGGGGCAGGCAGGGCTGCTCTTGTAGCCAGTGATGTCCCTGACACCCTGCCACATGCTTCTGGTGTCCGTGGTGTTGAAGTGGTCTTCCACCCGTTGCCTATGGGTGTCTTTGGCCCTTTTAATACCTTTGCTTAGGTGTGATCTGGCAACACTGTATGCTGAAGTGTCACCAGATTTAAAGGCATTGTTGCGTGCCCTCAGCAGGTTCTGTACCTCCTTGTTCATCCAGGGTTTCCGGTTTGGGAACATCTTTATCACCTTGTCCTCCGTGACATTCTCCACACAGCAGTTGATGTAGGAGAGCACAGTGGATGCATATTCCTCCAAGTCTACCTCTATCTCTGAACCGTAGGTTGCCTGTTGTGCAAACAGGTCCCAGTCGGTGCGATCAAAGCAGTCCTGGAGTTGTAGGGTGGCATTCTCGGGCCATATTTTGACCGTCTTTATTGTGGGTTTGGTCTTGCGGATGAGGGGTTTGTATGCGGGCAGTAGAAACAGTGAGAGGTGATCGGATTGTCCCAGGGGTGGGCAGGGGAGAGCTCTGTAGGCGTCCTTTACATTGGTGTACACCTTGTAGGTTAATTGGCTGGGTAAATGTAAAAATTGTCCCTAGTGGGTGTAGGATAGTGTTAATGTACGGGGATCGCTGGGCGGCACGGACTTGGAGGGCCGAAAAGGCCTGTTTCCGGCTGTATATATATGATATGATATGATATGATATTGCACTCTGCACATTAGACCAAAATGAAGCAATAGCCTAGAATTTGCAGTAAATATCATCATAATAAGCAACAGAGAAACTGAAACTACATTCAATGCTAACCAAGTGCACCCAGCATGATCAGGCATTTATCTTCAGCATTTCTTGAAACACTACAGTGTGCAAATTTGGGATTATGGAAACCACAAATGAATCTGCACGTTCTCTTTCAAAATTCTGCCTATGAAGTATTCAAGGAGGGAAATCTAAGTTAAGCAAAAATGTTCTGCATAAGCTATCATGACTGCTCCAGCACCTTGAACAATCATTCAAAAATAAGCAGAATGTCCCAAACTGTGCAACATCTGTGTAATGACAGAACCGATTTATTAGATCTAATAGGAGATGCGAGAAGGGTGGCTGAAGCGGAGGTTAAAGGAGACATCAAAACAGCTGCAAAACAGATGCAACACAGTAAATCCACTTTGTTCTGTAGCCTTTTCGTGACCTTTAATACAATGAAAATTCAAATGTTAGGCTTCAAGAGATGCTTGCCATTATGAAATTGGCACTGCTAGACTGAAGGAACAAAGCATTAGTCATGTAGCTTTAAGACAAATCCACCATCAGCCACAGGGATCACAAGTGTAAGCACAAAAGAGAAAGCACGACAACGAATCTGAAATGTGGACTAGTACTTTAAAATCAGAATTGCAGAAAAAAAGTCATTATTTAAGACCCTTAACTCTTCCGTTTAATTGTAAACAGTTAATCGCATTGAATGAAATTGATATGTTAAATGTAGATCAAAATATAGACGTCTGTACATGCCATATTAACAAGCGTTAGAATTTAAAGGTTGCTTTCCACTCAACATTTGTTAAAACATTTTTTAAAAGTCTTTTATTGAGTGAATTTAGAATATCCACTTCCTATCTAATACAATATTAATATATTGACAGACAAAGGGGGGGGGGGGGGGGTGTCCATTATTGCCAATTGTCCACTGTAACAGAGTGAGGTATTATCATTGTATAAGCATTCTCGTCAGTGTTACCATCTCACAGAGAAGGAAATGGCTTTGAACTGAGCCCGAAGCCAAACACTTCCCCAGTCCGAGTGAGGCTCGGTCCATTGCCTGTGTAGTATTTTATATCAGACACTGGGGAACTGACGGGCGCAGTGAATGTCAACGAGTTGCAAGGGATATCCAGTAATGGAAAGTACCCCCCCACCTCGACCTGAGCCCAGTCCCAGATCGCTTGAGTCGGAATCAGCTCTTTCCTGAGAGAAGAGGGTAGTTCTGAGAAGAGCTATTGGATTCAGGTCTGTACAAGGTGTGTTTTTTTAATTACTTTTTGGCTCCTACTTTCTTAGTTTCACTGCTTTCACTGATTTCGGCTTCGCCTGGGCTTCTATCAACTTATTGGCCATTTTCACCTTTTTGACTGCGGCTGGGGAGACAACACGGGCCTGGGGCGGGCAGTCAGGGCTGCGAGTGGCAGAGGAGTCAGTGCGAGCCTGGCGTGGCGTGGGCAGCCGGAGTTATAAGTGGCAGGGTTGGCAGTGCAAGCGGAGGGTGGTGTTGGGAGCCGTAGGTAGGTCCGCTTGTTATAATCGAAATCCGTAATAAATGGCAATAATCTGTAAGAACCTTGTTATAATCATTTCAGTAGCACTTGAACAAATTTTCACACAATTTCAAGGGATTGGGGATCAACCATGCAACAACCCCCCCCAATCTTACGATAGGTTCAAAATGTAACACCAAGCCTTCAGAAGATTGGTCTTCAGAGCGGCAATATTAAGTTCAATATTGACAAAAAAGGTTGCATTAACATTCTTTTTCATGTCAAATATGCAACAGCATCACTTACCACAACAGCATCATCAGTTGAATAGTGCAATAGGGTTGCACAATTGATCATCATTTGGAATGAAAAATTCCAATGGCATTGTAGTTTTTACATTGAATGATATACAATGGAGCCCTGTGTAACGGCAGTTCGGGTTAACTGAAATCCACCCTCACAGAATTCAAAATTCACAGACAAAATTATTGAGATACAGAATAAAAATGTGCTCTCATAGTGAGCAAATGTAAATAAACATAAAATACAAAATAAATTGTCAATTTTTACAAAGAGGGATTGCGTGGCAGAAAATCATGATGCGAGTGATTTTCTAAATAAATAGAGCAGGGTGATTTTGAAACTTACCGCCAAAGGGGAAAAAAACAGATGGTATGAATGCAAAGTGGGTTACATGGAGTATGAAGTCAAGTACTGTTTCACAGGAAGTGCTTTGGAGCATTATATACACAAAAATATGAAAGAGACAGGTGCATTCCTGTTCTTTGATATTGCTCACCATAGGATACAAGCAATGGACGAGGTACAGAAATGCCAGACCAAGACTCAAATCTGGACTTTAAAATGTTTTAATAAGGTTCGATTAG
Source organism: Rhinoraja longicauda (assembly GCF_053455715.1). Lineage (NCBI taxonomy): Eukaryota > Metazoa > Chordata > Chondrichthyes > Rajiformes > Arhynchobatidae > Rhinoraja > Rhinoraja longicauda. The sequence goes on from NC_135977.1 coordinate 27,545,308, forward strand.
GTTCACGAACAGTGCATTACAATACCATAAACAAACACCTTTCTGTAAGAACATTTATTGTCATTTATATAGCATTTTCAACACAGGAAAAAGTTTGAAGACAGACATAATATGACATTGAGCCATAAAGAGAGATATTAGTGGAAATAACCAAATTAGGGTCAAAGAAGGGGATTTTCCAGGAGAAAGAGTTTGAGGGATTTAGAGAGGCTACCCAAGAATTTAGGGTATTGGCAGTGAGTAAGCCAGACCCATGTTTTACGGCCTTTTTTCCACTTTCATTTGAAGTCTTCCAAAATCTCGCATGCCACAAGTATCATCTACCAATCGGACACCAGTCGCATCTTTTCGTCTCCTCCTTTTCACTTTCCACAGGGCCCACTCCCTCTGCAACTCCTTGGTTCACTCATCCCCTCCCAGTCAACCACCCCCTCCATTGGTATTTTCCCCTGCAACCACAGGAGATGTAACACCTGTCCCTACATCTCCATCTCTCCAGGACTTGCTGAGTTACTCCAGCATTTTGTGTCTACCTTCTTCTTCACCTCCATCCAAGGAGACAGAGGTTAACATACACTTGTTCAAACTTTGTCTACTGCATTTGCTGCTCCTGATGTAGTTTCCGTTTTGTAAGTGAGACCCGCGTAGACAAGGCAACCATTTTGCCGAACGTGTGCGCTCTGTACAACTCTCTGGGTGAAAAGGTTTCTTCTTACCTCGGTTTTAAATAGCCTCCTCTTTATTCTTAGACTGTGGCCCCTGGTTCTGGACTCCCCCAACATTGGGAACATTTTTCCTGCAGCTAGTTTGTTCAGTCCTTTTATAATTTTTTAAGTCTCTATAAGATCCCCTCTCATCCTTCCAAACTCCAGTGAATACAAGCCCAGTCTTTCCAATCTTTCCTCATATGACAGTCCCTCCATCCCAGGGGTTAACCTCGTGAACCGACGCTGAACTGCTTCAATAGCAAGGACGTCCTTCCTCAAAATAGGAGACCAAAACTGCACACAATACTCCAGATGTGGTCTCACCAGGGCCCTATACAACTGCAGAATGTGCCTCTTTGCTCCTGTACACAAATCCTCTCGTAATCCCTGTAGTGTAGTCTATCCAAAAAATGCATGGCAACAAGGATTCTTCGTCAGCACACCCTAAATGATACAGAAATAACTCCACGCCACTCAACACACTGCATCAAGAAGATATCAATGGACCTTTATAATGTCTGGGTCAAAATTTTGGAAATGTCCACATCATATAACCAAGATGTTTTTGGTCTCTGCCCTGACAAATAGATGTGCAGAGGTGAACACTTAAAAGGTAATTGTGAAGTGCATGCTTAGTTTTGAAATCACTTAGATATCTAGATTACAGTTACTAGCTGCTTTATTCAAATGCTTTGACACAGATGGCCCTGACAGTCAAAGCTCCCTGCCTCTCTTGCACATGCTCCATGGCTCCTTCCTTAAATATCAATTCCTGATTAACAATGTAACACAGTTAATATTGTGATCTATTGTAATAATTCAGCATAGTTACAACAAAAAGCTAAAAAGATTTACGAAGAACACCAATATTTATAACAATTGACAAAAACATTCACTGATGTCGCAACACCGAAGGAGGATTGCAAAACTAGGACAATTTCTCCTTGCAAATATAGCACCTTAAAACAACGAGTTGAGTTTACAATGTCCAACTGTTTACTTTTCACTAAACCTAATTCTCCGGAATAGCTCTGACTAATTGTCTAATGTTATTCAAATATGTATCTACTTACGTATCCACATTTTCAAATTTCTTAGTAGGTACTGAAATATGCCTGCATTGCAGACAAATGTTTTAAATTAATTGGGCTAAAAGATATTAATAATTTTATTTCACACTTTTTAAGAAAGTTACCAGAATTTATTTTAAACAAAATCATAATAAAATCACAACATTAAGCAAGTGATGTTTAAAGAATTTTCTGAAGTTTGTGTGACTAGGTAAAATATCATTGTCTAGTTCAAAGTGCATGTTAGAGTAATTACTTGTAAGCATGTTCTGGTCATTGTCATGGCCAGGTACAAGCCCGATGATATTGATACACCACATGCCTATTTTTAAAAAGAATCCTCGTCACTATTGCATATTACTTTAATGGGGAAGACTATCGTTGCAAATGCAAGCACAAATGTTGATGGACTGGAAGATAATCTTGATATAGTTTATTTTGAAATCAGTAGTTTAGCTGAGCTTCGAGATACAGTACCAAGACATAATAGAATTGTGTAAAGGTTATAAAATTATGAGAAGGTATCACAAAATTCTGAGTAACTCAGCAGGTCAGGCAGCATCTCTGGAGAGAATGAATGTGTGACGTTTCGGGTCGAGACCCTTCTTCAGACTGTGAAGGGTCTCGACCCGAAATATCACACATTCCTTCTCTCCAGAGATGCTGCCTGACCTGCTGAGTTCCTCCAGCATTTTGTGATACCTTCGATTTGTACCAGCATCTGCAGTTATTTTCCTACATAAAATTATGAGACATTGTTTAGTTTAGAGATACAATGTGGAAACAGGCTCTTCAGCTCACCGAGTCTGCACCCAACAGCCAGCAATCACCTCTACATTAGTTCTATCATACACATTAAGGATAATTTACAGAAGCCAATTAACCTACAAACTTGCACATCTTTGGAATGTGGGAGGAAATCCGTACACCTGGAGAAAACCCATGCAGTCACAGGAGGAATATACAAACTCCATATAGACAGCACCCGCAGTCAGGATCATACCCATGTCTCTCCTGTCAGAAGGCAGTGACTCTACCTCTGTGCTGCCCAGTAGTTTTATTAATACACTCACGACACACGTGCAGGGGGGAGGGTGCTACAGCAGTTAGAGCTCCAGAAACCTGGGCTTGATCCTGACCTCAGCTCCTCTGTGTGAAATCTGCACACTCGGTGACTGTGTGGGTTACCCCAGGTGCTGTTTTTCTCCCACATCCCAAAGATATAAAAATCTGTTACATGGCAACTTTTAGTTTAGTTTATTGTATAATTAAGCAAGGAACAAATGCACCAAGTAAAGTGCATATTGTAAATATGAATTATACAAATTTGCTTAATTTGTTCATTTTAGTTTATTTTCTCGTTTTGTTATTTTAAAGGCCTGAATATAGTTTTAGGATCACCACATTGAAACAGAAATACACATGTGAAAAACCAATCAATTTGGTGCACTTTTGGATGAGAATATTCTATTTATTTTGGCAATAAGAAACAGTAGTCATCACGTTGTTCAGACAATTTGATTCCAAGGTATATTTATTCATGGTGAGAACAACTTCTTGCATTTGAGGCAGCAGAAATTATGTAACGCCCTCCAGGCGCTGTAGCCAGTGCAATGTGCTGTTGTCAAGGGCCGTGAGGTCTACACCTCCACCAGGGGGACGGAGGACAGTGTAGTCAAAAATGCCGTGCTGCGCTGTTGGCTGGTCTGCTCCACACACGCAGGCTGCTGATGGACGCAACCCCCAACGATGCATGTTGGTGTTGAACCGACCGACCCCTGTGCGGAGCCGGTTCAGGGCGACCCACTCTTTGCGGGGCATGTCCGAGCCGGGTGGGGCTGTGGTGTTCGGTGCGACAATGAATTGAGGAGGTGGCGATGTGTGTTCCCAGCTGGTTCTCCATGCTCCTAGTATGTTGAAACCGGAGCCACAGAGGGTCACTGCATGACGGGAGAACGGGCGACGAGATGACAGGCGTTGAGGTCCCAGTTGCTGTGAATCCTGGGCGAGGTGGTGCAAAGGATGTTTGGCGTCTGATGGGGCCTTGCACACCAGCCTATGAGTGAAGAACTCTCTGCGAAGCTTGGCGGGTACGATACCGGCGAGCACCGGCAGGAGATCCGTCGGAGTAGGGCTTAGGCAGCCAGTGATGATCCGCATGGTGTCGTTGAGGGTGGCGTCTAGCTTGCTAGTATGAGCGCTGCGGCACCATGCTGGGGCGGCGTACTCAGCGGTGCTGTACACGAGTGCAAGAGCACTGGTTCGAAGAGTAGATGTCCTGGCGCCCCATGACGATCCGGCCAAGCAACACAGGAGGTTGTTCCGTGCCAAGACTTTAGCATGGAGAGCTTCAAGGTGTTGCTTGTAGGTCAGCTGCCGATCTAGTTTCACCCCGAGGTATGTAGAAAATAGGTTGTAGGGTAGGGGTGACCCATTGAGGGTGACGGGTAGCTGGTGTTGAGCTTCCTTGTTGTTCAGGTGAAAGGCCGTTGTGGTGGTTTTTGCCATACTCAGTTTTAGTCTCCAGGTCTTAAGGTAGCCCGCAATAAGTTCCATAATCCGCCGAGAGCACATCCTCAACATTTGACCAGCTCTTGCCCGAGTGCAGTAGGGCCAAGTCATCTGCATATCCATACTGGCGCGAGGTTGTGTGCGGCAGATCGCTGATATACAGATTGAAGAGCATGGGGGCCAGTACCGAGCCTTGGGGAACTCCGTTTCTTAGGCGTCGCAGTCGGCCCAATCTTTGGAAAGCTCCAGGCGCTGATGGGCACCTGTCAGCACCCTTTTCCTCTGCAAAACATTCTTCTGTCATCTCTCAACTGAAATGTGGAAAAGCTCAGGGTCTTGATAACATCCCCCCAGAATTCCTGAAACACTGCGGTCCAAAATGCCTGGCCTGCCTCCGTGAGTTTTACTCCTCTTGCCTCATTGGTCAGTCCATTCCGAAGATCTGGCGGAAAGTCACCGTCATTGCGCTACCAAAACCAAACAAGCCTGCGGGCGACCCAAGGAACTATCGGCCCATCTCACTCCTCTGTGTCCCGTACAAGCTCCTCGAACGGCTTCTCCTGGCCCGGCTCCATCCAATCGTTGACCCTCAACTACCCGCTGAACAAGCCGGATTTCGGCGTGGACGCTGCACCACCCACCAAATAGTCAAGCTGACCAATGGTGAGGAAATAAAAGGGAAGAGAAAAATGAAAAGCAAAACATAATAGGAGCCAGAGTAGGTTAATCAGCTCCTTGAATCTGGCCCTCCATTAAATAAAGTCATGATTAATCCAATATTGGCATCAACTCCACCTACCAACAACCCTCAACTCTCTTGTATTTCAAAATGTCTATCTTCTCTACCGATTCAATGACTGCTCTCGTAACTCACTGGGGTAAAGAATTGCAGCCTTCTGCGAAGGAATTCCTCCCCATCTCTTAAGGTCTATCTAAGGATGACCCTTATTCTAAAATTCTACTGCCTAATTCAAGATTCACAGGGGAAACATCACTCAATATCCATCATCAATTTCCCTCCCGTTGTATTTTATTAGGATCAGCAGTCGTGCTTCAGTGAGAATTTTGACCCAATCAGTTCAACCTTTCTTCAGATCATCCCTTTCATCCAAGGAACTTCTCAACTGAACCTTATCTGCATTGCCTCCATTGATAGTAAACCATTCCTTAAATGCAGAGGCCAAAACTGTATACGGTATTCCAGTTACAGTCCGACAGCCCCCCCCATAAATTAGAATTAAAAAATGTCTCTACTTTTACACTTGTAGTATAATACATTATACATTCTGTGTCTCTTTTCTTGAATTAGTTTCTTCAATCATGGTGTTACATAAACATTTGTTCTATTTGCAATTATTACCTCCAGCCTGCTCTTTGATTTGCTAGTATCATTAGTGTGATATTCGCTTAAGTCATAAAATATTGTCAGTTGCATTCGTGTAATAATTTGCTCAGTTTTCAGATCTACAGTTGTGAAACGTATCAACAGAAGCCAGCAATCGCAAAACATATGGCCAGGTAGTAATGAATTATCGCCATCCACAGGAATTTCACAAGAAGCAAAGTGTTTCAGGCACGGAGGAGGAAAACAGCCAGCGTCTGAGTGATAAAATATTTACTCTTTCTGGAAACTGCACATATCGTCAGCTAAGGCAGGTTCACCTCTGATTCTATCACTACCTGACTGCTGGATATCCACAGATGTGTGCAAGAACCAGTGAAAAGGCTCCCAAACCATCACCAGTGGCATTATCCTGAAGAAAATTAAAGAGGGACTTTTCTTTTGAAAACAGCAGTCAATATCATCAAAGACCCACTCCATCATGGCCACGCTCTAACTTCACTCCTACCATCTAGAAGGTGTTATAGGAGTCTGAAAATCATGACAGCCTGGCTCAAGAATTGCTTCTTCCCAATAGCAATCAGGCTCCTGAACACCACACAACTATGAACTAGGGACTGTCTTTGGTTGCATAAGTAGTTAAGACTATTTTTGCATCAGTATTAAACATTATCCATGTGTGTTTTGTTGCAGGCCTGTAATGCTGCTGCAAGTCGAAAATTCATGTTCTGTTGTTGATGTAAATGACAATTAAATATTATTGACTTTTGACTGTGCTCCAATTTTTTTGTAAAAGCGTTGATGAATTTTCAGTTACAAATGTGGCACCTAGGCCGGGTGAGGCGGTCGATTTCGCCTCATCGGCACTTCTTCATCGATTGGCGAGTCGAATTTTCTCCCTACAACCGGGGGTCTGGGACTCCGACCTGGCCTGAGCTGGCAAATCCGTTCTCATAGTCGACCTCCGAAGCTGACTGCAAGCCGGTAAATTAATCCCTCGGCGGCCTAGGTGAACTGTTCCAGTACCGTTCGACTCCTCAGAGACAGAGACCTCTGTTGACCTGGCAAAATGGATAATCCAGAAAGGCTCTGGAATCAAGGGTGCCAGAAAATCGGTGGTGGTCCTGTATTGCCATAGATCATCTGCTTAACAATAGTACTTCAAAGCTTAGTTTTTTTTAAATGGGGGGCCAGGATATGACTGAGGTAGAAAGAATATTGGAAAAGATAAATAACCATATAGCAATTTTATGCATCAACTCAACCATGTGAAATGATAGCCATGACCAAAGTTTAGCAATGGCACTCTCCGTGATGAAGTGGAAACCGTACAATTGTGAAGCAATGTCATATTATTTCATCATAAAAGAAAACAAATTACATCATACAGAAAAATAATTTATACTAATCTCAGTTTTATGTTATTACTGCTCTGTTTCCCAATTCCGACCACGTACTAAGTCCAGCTCCTATCCTGGGGCAACGGGTCCAAAAATCCGACATCACCAGGTTCAGTATAGCAACTTTCCTATAACTATTAGGTTCTCAAAATGACCTGCAGTCCTAATCCTAACTTAGCAAAGGAACACAATGGACCACATTTTGCCTTGCCGTGGACCTTATTCAAATTGTTTTGAACTAATGACTTGTTTTTTTGCAATCTTTTTCTTTTCAATGTCTTGAGAATTTACGTATAATTTATGTTTTTGAGTGGTGTCTGTATGCCTGTAATGTTGCTGCAAGCAAGATGTTAATTCTACGTGTACCTCACTGTCCTTGTGCAAACTCAACTCGACTTCACTTAGCTTTATTCAAATAAAATCAGGGACTGAGGATGTCGAGCAGACTTCATTTTCAGACAATGCTTATTTGTCATGATTTTCCTTCCCTTTAACGACTATATATTTAAATGTTACATACAAACTAAATCAGCAGAGAGACAGAGAGAAGTTTGAAATCTGGTTCATGTTGAAGTTCAGTTTTAAAACCTGGATCACAGTATCTAATCAAGGAGGCCGTCATATCATATCATCATATCATATATCATATCATATATATACAGCCGGAAACAGGCCTTTTCGGCCCACCAAGTCCGTGCCGCCCAGCGATCCCCGTACATTAACACTATCCTACACCCACTAGGGAGAATTTTTACATTTACCCAGCCAATTAACCTACATACCTGTACGTCTTTGGAGTGTGGGAGGAAACCGAAGATCTCGGAGAAAACCCACGCAGGTCACGGGGAGAATGTACAAACTCCTTACAGTGCAGCACCCGTAGTCAGGATCGAACCTGAGTCTCCGACGCTGCATTCGCTGTAAAGCAGCAACTCTACCGCTGCGCTACCGTGCCGTCATCTGAATCTCCAAAGGAACAGCAGCGTACCATGATCAATTGGATGAACTTCATGGAACATCCTTTAAAATCCAAGGATGTGCTTCAATGACAGACCCCTTACAATGGCTTGGGTTCCTTAAATCTAGACTAAAGTTGCTATTAAAATAATAGACAAAAGAACTTGGAGAGATGAAGAGGATTATAAAATCTAGGTTATTCTAATTCTTAAAGTTTGAGCATCATAGTTGACCTTCATCCTCCAGCAAACCGCTACCCCTGTATCTGAAGCCCTCATTTTTTCTGAAATGCTTATTCATGCTGGAGTATTGCAGAAACGTTATAAATCACATGCCACTGGCGTCCCGAAGGCCCCCCTCCATTCACACATCATACATGTGGAGGATGATACCATTTATAAACCATATGCAGAAGTGCCAATCAATTCTGGGATTAGATTTCCTATTCCAAAATTGCAATGCAGAACATAATAATATTGTGCTCTGCAATGTTATTTCTAGCCCATAACTTTTTCATTCTTTCTTGCCTGAAACTGGGAACGCTATAAATGAGAGCCTTCTCTGTTTGTTAAATCTCTATTTGTTTCAGATTCTCCAATTCTTAATCCATTTTGAAACAACTGAAACCTAAGCTAATTATTAACTATTGTGAAAATATGAAACAAAATGGTAATTATGGCCTTCCATGCATTAAACACTTATGGTTAACATTTATTTAATTCTTTGTACAAAACTTAAGTTTTCTGATCCACAATGCAATAAACATAGCAAACAGATATTGATTGAATTTAATTTGTAGTGTTATTGTGCCCTCTGGTGATTAAACACAAGTCTGATATTTTATTCATGGAAAGCATTTTTATTTATTATTTATTTATTATTTATGTTTTATTGGAAGCATTTGTGTTTAAAAAAAAGACAATTTTGTAGTGTAATGAACAGCTTCAATTTTAACACTTTTCAAAAAGAGCATTTAATTAAAAAGAGAGAAAGAAGGAAAAGAGAAAGAAAAAAGGGGAGATATACCCGACAACCCACCCATGTGTCCGCTCATCCAGCCCTACGAGTGATTTTGAATTGTGTTCAAATATTGTATTGTTCGAGAAAATCAATAAAAGATGACCATATTTTTAAAAATTGCTACATTTTGTCATTCGAGATATACCTAATTCTCTCTAAATGTAATATGTCCGTCATTTCTGTAATCCACAACTTCACTGGAGGAACTTCAACACTTTTCCAGAATTTAAGTATGAGTTTTTTTGCTAATATTAGTCCATAGCCGACAAAGCGTTGCTGAAAAACAGTGAATGTACTACATGCTTCTGATATTCCCAGTATTATCAGTTTTGAGTCTGGCTCTAATGGGATTTTCAGTATATTGGAGAAAACGCTGAATATTTCCGTCCAAAAACTTCCTATTTCTGTACGTCTGATATTTTCAACCTAATGTTCTTCAGTCCCTGGCAGGATAAAGTAACATGCCTAAAAGTGGATTTCACCATGTGGTGGGCTAATCGGGTGCGATGTTTGGCACAAAATGCTTTCCATTTGTCACAAAATGGCGGCACTGCCCTAGCAGCTGCGGCTCACCTGCAGTCCATTTGTTTTTGTGTTTTTGTTGGTTTTTTTTGGTCTTAATTGTAGTTGTGATGTGGTGTTTTTGTGTTTGTGTACTATGTGTGTATGTGGGGGGGAGGGGGAAACTGTAACATTGTAAATATGTGTTCCTTCCGAACGGAGACCCGACCTTTGTTTTCTGGGTGTTGTCTCCGTTCCTGCTGCGGCCTACCATCGGCCCAACTCCTGGAGCTGGCGGCCTCCAGGGCTCTGGTTCGCAGAGCCCGCGGATCGGACTTACCACCACCGGAGCCGGCCGTCTTCGGAGGCTGCGGGAGCGGCTGCAACTCGCCTTAGGCTCGGGCCGCGTGGATGCCGACATCGGGAGCTCCGGCAGCGGCAGCGGGTTCGCCCGCCCCGAATCGCGGGGCTTGGGTCGCGGACATTTCACCGTCCGGCGCGGCCTAAGATATGCCGCGGGATATTTCTCTGCTGGGCGGGGACTTCAATGTCGGGAGCCACGACCGCCCCGACGTGCAGCAACAGCGGCAGCAGCGTGTTCGCCCGCCCCGGATCGGACTTATCATCGGCGGAGCCGGCCGTCTTCGGAGGCTGCGGGAGCGGCTGCGACGCGACGCGCCTTGGGCTCGGGCCGCTGTGGACCGTCCGGTGCGGCCTGCAACCACAACAACCTGACTGCGGGCGAGGACAGCGGGAGAAGGGAAAGACATTGTGGCCTTCCATCACAGGAGAGGACTGGAGGAGACTCACTGTGATGGATGTTTCTTTGATGGATGTTTCTTTTTTTTTTGTGTGTTTTTGGGGTTGGGTGGTTTGAGTGCCTGTTTGATGCTTTTATTGTTGGACTGTGTTTTTGGGGGTTTTTTGGGGTTGTGTAATTTGAATGCCTGTTTAGCGCTTTTATTGTTGGACTGTGGTTTTGGGGGTTTTGGGGTTGTGTGATTTGAATGCCTATTTAATGCTTTTATTGTTGGACTGTGTTTTGGGGGGTTTTTGGGGTTGGGTAGTTTGGGTGCCTGTTTAGTGCTTTTATTGTTGGACTGTGTTTTTGGGGGTTTTTTGGGGGTGTAATTTTGATGCTTATTTAATGCTTTTGTTGTTGGACTGTGGGTGATTGAATGAACATTTTGTTCAAGATGGCCACGCCGCTGTGTTTGGCTGCCTGCCACTGTATGTTTCTTTTTTTTCCTAGTCAGATGTGCAGCACTTTGGTCAACGTGGGTTGTTTTTAAATGTGCTATACAAATAAATTGACTTGACTTGACTTGACATCGCCCCAATCGGAATAAAGATATTGGGAAAATTAGCTTTAAGAATTGTTGGCTTATTTTTCACTCATGCTGTCTCACAACAGGTCCACAAAGCAGCTGCCTATGTGGACCAGCAGCTTCCGGTCTTTCATAAAATCACAGAAAGTGGCTCTTATGGACCACTTCAACCATGCCGACTGTGACATCTAACTATGTTAACCTATTTCAATGATTTAGGTGAGAATGTGAAAGAAATGGAGTTTCATGCAAATAAATACAAGGATTGCATTTTGGGAACTCAAACCCAAGTGGAACTTTCACAGTGAATAGCAAAGCCCCGAGGAGAACAGAAGAACCGAAGGATACAAGTATATAGTTCCCTGAAAATGTTATCAAAGGTGGGCAGAGTAGTGACGGTGGCTTTTGGCATGCTGGCCTTTATCAGTAAGCATATTGGGGTGGGAGCTGCTTTACATCCTTGTCATCCACCCTGGGCAGTTCTACGGAACTGGCAAAATTTGCAGTAAAGCGTCAACTACGGTACTCTGAAGGACCAATTGCCACTTTTGATTGTTGCAGTTGACGTACGAAAGAACAAGTAAGCATATTGAGTATAGAAGTTGGGATGTTATGTTGCAGATACACAAGATACTATAGTATTGTGTGCACTTTTAGGTCATGTGGAAATAGGAAGGATAAGCAAAACACAAAATGCCTGAAGAACTCAATGGGTCAGGCAGCATCTGTGGAGGGAATGGACTGGTGTTGTTTCAGGTCGGGAACCTTCTTCAGACTTCTTCTCGGACTACCTCCTCCATCTCAGCCTTTTATTATTTTATATTCGGTCATATCATTTCTCAGCCTCCAAGGAAAACAAACCCAGTCTAACCAATCTCTCTTGCTTGATTCCTCAAGACCTCCAATATAGGCAACATCTGTGATTTTTTTTCTGCACCCTCTCTAGCTAAATCACATTTTTCTTTAGTGGCAACCAGAATTGCGTACAATACTTTGCGTGTAACCAAACCAATTTTATGTACATTGTAAACTTTGAAAAATATTCAAAACGGAACGTCATGTTCCTAAACTTTCCTGTGCAAATCACTTTCAGCTTGATGATCAGCAACACAAAACAATTTCTTACCTGAAAAGTTCCCGTATTTCTTTTACTTTGGCCTGGAAAGGAATATTTCGAATCAAAATTTTGGAGGCCTTCTGATCCTTTGCTTTTTGGAGCTTTCTTGCTGGGTGCACAGACCTGAATGTAAAAAGACCTTAGTTTCAAACACTGCTAAAAATCTGGATAGTCCATATAAACAAAATAACAAGAATCAAAGAATAGTAACACTCAATATTCAACACATGGAAAGATGGCATTGGCGATTACATTATTTGATAAAAAGCATAAGATTTGAATGAAAACATGGCTACCGCTTTTTTCATTCAAACTTGCCCGTACATTTGTTTTGTCAATATCAGAGTTTTTTAAAAACTTAACTGGAACTACAACATTAAAACAGCTTCATGAAATACAAGTAAACCAAAGTAAGTGATAAAGCGAGGGTGTCAACAGGATTTGGTACCGTGACAAGCATTAATCATGGAAAAGATAATGCAAGCCTCAAATGTGTAACTTTATGATATAGACTTGACAAGGATAAGTAATATTTCCCTGTTGATTTCTTTATTGAAATGTTATTGATGAAGCAATGGCAGAGTTATGCATTAAGACGCATCTTAAATCTAATCTTCAAAGAGGTTGCCTAAATATTTTAACATTCATTGTTAAATAAAACAAGATTTATTTACCACTGAAAAAAAAGTTCGCTTTCTCATCTCATCTCTACTGCCTTCAGTTTGATGTCTTTTTAACATGGCTTTGAATGTTTTCATGGCACCAACAAGGGACCAATGCAGATCAATCTATTACATATACACAATGTATTTGTTTATGAATAGAACGTCAAGTTAGTCTTCTTCAAATGGATAGATCTTCCATCAAATTTTTATTATAAACTTTGTTTATGAGCTGGGGGTTTTTTTTGACAGTGGTAAAAATGATTGAATGTCAAATCTGTTCTTCGTATTAATTAGTCAATCCCCCAATTGCACTAATGATCAACAAACAGTCAAAAGGATCCACAAATATTCTCCTTCTATGATTGTACAAGCCCAACAAGTCAGGACCCCATACCCTATCCTCAAGATTAGATTGATGTGTTGCTGATTTCTTTAAAACAGGTAAAATTCATTTACATTCCAAGATATTCGGAGGATAATCAGACTGTTATAAGTATGCAAAAAAGCTAAATGGCAGGAAAGCTTAATGCATTAAAAAATACAGCAGTTGAAACAAAGACCAATTGACAAATACTTGATAGTGTAGTAAAACGCCTATCATTCAGAAATCCTGATGGGCCAGCATCTGACACAGTCAATAGTCTGGAATGTGAGCCGTGTAGCGAGATCTGGGAACCCAGAGCATGGCTGGGGCCCGGGTCAGGTCTTTGGGCTGTGTGTGCAGCTGGAGTTTGGATTGGAACCCAAACGCTAGGGTTCAGAAAGGTAGACAGGCTGGCCGCCAGAGTGCTGATATATTTCATAGAAAATAGGTGCAGGAGGAGGCCATCTGGCCCTTCGAGCCAGCACCCCCATTCATTGTGATCAAGGCTGATTGTCCACAATCAGTAACCTGTGCCTGCCTTCTCCCCATATCTCTTGATTTCACTAGCCCTTAGAGCTCTATCTAACTCTCTTTTAAATTCATCCAGTGGATTGGCCTCCACTGCCTTCTGTGGCAGAGAATTCCACAAATTCACAACTCTCTGGATGAAAATGCATCTTCTCACTTCAGTTTCAAATGGCCTCCCCTTTATTCTTAGACTGTGGCCCCTGGTTCTGGACTCCCCCAACATTGGGAACATTTTTCCTGCATCTAACTTGTCCAGTCCCTTTACAATTTTATATGTCTCTATAAGATCCCCTCTCATCCTTCTAAACTCCAGTGAATACAAACCCAGTCTTTCCAATCTTTCCTCATATGACAGTCCTGCCATCCCGGGGATTAATCTTGTGAACCTACGCAATGCCTCACTAACAAGGGTGTCCTTCCTCAAATTAGGAGACCAAAACTGCACACAATATTCCAGATGTGGTCTCACCAGGGCCCTATACAACTGCAGATGGACCTCTTTACTCTTATACTCAAATCTTCTCGTTGTGAAGGCCAACATGCCATTAACTTTCTTCACTGCCTGCTGTACCTGCACGCTTACTTTCAGTGATTGGTGTACAAGGACACCCAGGTCTCGTTACCTAACCTAACTCCATTGAGATAATAATCTGCCTCCTTGTTTTTGCCACCAAAGTGGATAACCTCACATTTATCTGCATTATACTGCACTTGCCATGCATCTGCCCACTCACTCAACCTGTCCAAGTCACCCTGCAACCTCCTAACATCCTCTTCGCAGTTCACACTGCCACCCAGCTTTGTGTCATCTGCAAACTTGCGGGTTACTTCTAATTCCATCATCCAAATCATCAATATATATTGTAAATAGTTGCGGCCCCAGCAGTCTTGCGGCATTCCACTCACCGCTGCCTGCCATTCTGAAAAGGACCCGTTTATTCCTACTCTTTGCTTCCTGTCTGCCAACCAATTCTCTATCCATGTCAATACCCAAGCTTTCCTGCTCCTTTTGAACTGATTCCCTGAAAAAATATTATTCCTCTGTATAATATATTCAAAAAACTGAAGTGAAAGTGTATTATAGGAATAACATCCAAGAATCTGAAAAATCTACCATGGACGCAGGATTATCAGAGCTTTTCTGTACCATCAATTAAGCAAAATATGTAATGTCAAGAGCAAAACCAGCATTGTCCGTCTTTGCACTACAGGAGTATCTGTGCTACTGTGTGTGAAAATTAGATTCTGATACAATAATTTTTTTAAATAGTTATTTTAAAGGTTTGCAAATATTTTGTAAAACATTATTTGCTTACCAAATGTAATATATTGTTCTCACTGCAGATTGCATAGTCCCAGAGCATAACATTCACCATTCACGCTTACTTTTGAAACCCACTCCAAGCAAAGACAAAATATCAGTCCATTTCACCTACTCTTTCCATTCTGTTTCATAATTACTGATCAACACTGAATGATATAAAGTATATTTTGTATAAACCCTTCCTCTTGAATGACAGCAAAATATATTCAAGGATCCAGTAAAAACAGAATAAACATAAAATAAAAATACATACTTCGTAACTCTGTCCGATAGCTTCAACTCCAGTTGGTGATCATCCAACATAATATGCTATGGTTCAAGAACAAAAAGGTAAATGCCATAAATATTCAAATGAAATTTAGAGAAGTTGAAATATTTTTAAATACCCGAGAGCTATGGTGAAAACTTGCACTGAAATTTTAAGAACCAATACTGGGAGACAGTGAAATATTGTCAAATTTAAAATACAATTCAGAAATTACCTGTCATGGTTTAGTTTACCTCATGCTAACATTCCAGTACTAATGAGTATAAACATACAAGTCTCCTCGGTACTCTATGTTTTCTGCAATAAAAACTGGCTACCTTGTTTGCATTATTTATTTCAGAGTCAGTGTGCATAAGATGAGAAGCTAATTTATTATATTATATGTACATGGCGATAAGGCAACTTTCAAAGTAAATCACGTTTAAGGGCTTGAAGTTTGAATATAATCTTACTGAGGATGTGCTCATTTTTATGAATGAAACATCTATAAAGTTCGACATTATAACTCAAGCACCAGCAGCTATGCATGACTACACCAGCCTTTTCCCAGCCCCAGCAAAAGAAATTCATATCCAATTAAATGAATGACAGTCAGCAGAAGATAAAGCCAGGTACGGCAATCATGTGCAATTATTATTTTAGCATAAATACTCAATCTGTCAGTTCATTCCGTTGCTACATTCCATGTGGAGTCCAGTGATGAAACTCCATCATGCTAAATTCCCCTGCATTAGCGATGGGGCAATTCTTTTTAGGACTGAGTGATGTTAATTTCAGCTACTTGAAAAACTTTAAATATATAAAACCTTTTAATGTTGCAATTAATGTACCTGTGAATGTTTCCAACATTTGAAAAAAAGTTAAAGTTGGAAGGACTTTGACAGTATGTGCGTCATTTGAGGGGTAGGAATTCTTTACAATACCACCAGAAGTCATGCTTCCCTGACACCACACTGTTGAAGTCCAGGCTGCGCACCGCACTAAGTATGGGTTTCGGGTAAGAAAACAAAATGCTGTAGTAACTTAGTGGGTCAGGCAGCACTGCTGGAGAACATGGATAAGCGACATTACAGATTGGAACTTTAATTCAGACTGATTGTAGTAGGGGGGAAAAAACTGGAAGAGAGATGGGGCCAGGACAAAGCTAGACAGGCGATAGGCGGATATAGGTTAAGGACTGGGGAGGGGGGGGGGGGGGGGGAAAGGAGAGAGAAGGGGAAAGCGGCCGGATGGTGGGCAAAATTGGTGTGCATTCCAGTGTGGGGCACACAGGGTAATAGGCGAGAAAATGAGGGGGATGCAGAGGCTGGTAGGGTGAAAGGTAAGGACTAGGGTAACTATATCCTTGTTCTGTCGGGGGGGGGGGGGGGGGGGAGCAAGACCAGAACTGTGGGTCAGAGGAGACATGGGGGAGAGATCCATTTATAACGGCACGGGGAAAGTCCACATTTACTAAAGCAAGAGGACATCTCGGATCCCTGGGCATGGAAGACTTGATAATGTTTATACACACACTTAAATAACTTGTGTGATAAAGTGTTTTTTATTACAGTAACTCGATTCTAAACGTTGCCTATCCATGTTCTCCAGAGATACTGCCTGTCCTGATGAGTTACTCCAGCTTTTTGTTTCTACCCTGTTACTTTGCTCTAGATTCCAACATCAGCAGTTGTGTCTATGGGTTTAGGAAGGGTGATCATTTGCTTGCTATGATTTGATTCAGAAGATGTTTGTGACAGAGGTCATGAAAAGGCACAATATAAATGCAAGTTCTCCCTTGTGTACTGAAAGTTCATTGCAACAATTACATTCAGCCAACAGCTGAATTCACATTCACAATGAAAAAAACTTTATTAAACGTTATTTAAGTGCCTATAGAAAGATTACCAAATCTACACCTAGAGATCCAGAATAAGTTTTAAACTTATTTGACAAAAATGCTTGAACATTATAATTTAAAACAAATCACTGATAACTACGAAACACTATTCCTATCCAATCCATTGAGGAAATCTGAACTCATGCAAATTTCTGCAACCTCAATTCAGGCAAATAAAAGGTTTTGACCAAACATCTACTAATGTGAACACGCACTACTACACTATTGAAGAAAAATGAAATGCCATACCAAACTATCAGGGTCTGGCACACATTGATTATTTGGTTTTAACAACATTAGTCATTCTCACTTGCATATCTGTTTAAATACCATCTCACATTTACAATTCTTTCAGCAAAAATTAATAATTATACCATACAAAGAATTTAAAATCTGAATAAATTTCCACGGCACTGAATTTTTTTAAAGTCCACTCTCTATGACGAGGGGAGTATTAAGTAAAGGAAATATTTGAAATAATATTCAACAAATACGATGAAAATGTGATTACCTGTAGCAGTTTTAGAGCTTTGTTGGCATATTCTGGTTTTGTGTATTCCACAAAGCCATATCCCATTGACAAAAGGGAACCTGTAAAAGAAAAAAAAAAATCAGTGACAGCTCAAAGCGATTATTCACAACTGTGGGTCACCCGATTTCTGCACAGTTGTTCATTAACTGCATCATCATTGATTCCACACTGCATACAATCCATGCACGATATAATCAAGATCAGTGTGAGAAATGCATAACCCAGTCCGTTTCAACTGCCACAAAGAAGGTGCAGTCCACGAAAAAGAAAGACAAAATAATTGTATTTCATTGTACAAGATAAATGCCATTAGGTGTATGTATAGCACACAACTAGAATAGCCCACAAATAACTAACATATAAATTGCTGAACGATTGGCAAATGCTTGTTAATGAAGAGACTGGCATATTTTCTGACAAACCCCAGGATAACCCATTTTAATCTTTTAAAACCTTGTCAGCGTTAAAAGCAATTGCAGTACTTATAGTAGCAGCAATTTACAAGAGTATACAAGCACAGCATGCTTCCAAACTGGAAGCAACTAATTTTGAATCTAAGTAGATAGACCTTAAGCAATATGGAATGCATTTTAAGCTGACTTTAACTTGAATATAGTGTTTAAAAAAATATAATTATAATTAATTGATCATTTATAATTAGTGAACTGTATGTTGAAATCAAATCACAGCAAATACTTGGAAAGTACATTATTGGTACTTTAAGTAACTATTTCAAGCAAAAGCATAAAACAAATTCTATAACTTTATGTTTCCTCAAATATATTATTTGCCCAATTATCAAAATTGTATTATCAAAATCATATATTACAAATTCATGATATCTAGATGTTCTGGGTTATAAACATAAATATTTGTTTAAATTCAAATGATCTCACAGCAAGTTCTACATTGAAAATTGCAAAACAAAAGAGCTTCTCACCTGTCCTGCTCTTCTTTTTTGAAATACTGCAACTTTTTAATGATCCACATTTGCTAAATGCCTTGAAAGGAAACACATTCAATAATGAACAATTATTAAAATCATAGAATTTGTGTAAATATGTGAAATAAACTATTGTTGCAAGCACAAGCACAATAAAGTCTAAAGTTGCAAATAACGTAGAGCTGGCTGCATGCACTGCTATACATTGCCAGGTATGCTGCAGTCAGTGAGGGAGTCAGGCAGGAGTAAGTGGCAAAGGTCAGCAGTGTGATAGAGCACTTTCACTTGCCTGGATGGATGCAACCCACTTTGTGCAGGACATATCAACCTACTTGACTGCCAACTCAATTAACACACCACCCGAATAATTTCACATCCACTTCCACTGTGTGGACACAATGTGCACCATTTACAAAATGCACTGCAATTAACTGCCTACTTCATTCCAAAAACACCTCCCAAATCAATGACCACTACCTGGAAGGAAAGGAAAATAGATGCAAGGCAACACTACCACCTGCGGTTTCCTCTTGAGGACATACACCATCCTAACTTGTCATTTCCTTGGACATCACAGGTTCAAAATCCCGGAATACCTGACACACAGAAACATAGAAAATAGGTACAGGAGTAGGCCATCCGGCCCTTCGAGCCAGCACCGATAATGGATGATCATCCAAAATCAGTACCCCGTTCCTGCTTTTTCCCCACATCCCTTGATTCCCTTAGCCCAAAGAGCTAAATCTAACTCTCTCTTGAAAACATGTACAGTATCTTTAGCAGGATGGCACAATTACAAGGATTAGGATTGGGCTATAAATGCTGCTCATGCCAGCTATGCTCACTTCCTATAAAACGACATTAAAAAGTTCATAGGTTTTGTTAAAAAAAGTGCAAAGCAATCTGCTGAACTGCTCAAGTCATGGAGTGTAATTGCCCCCATTTAATTTTCTTTCAGAATCTGAATTATTTGTGGATATTTGTTTCTCTAATTCTACTGATCCATTTCTCATCTACATCAATACGCATTAATTTATTTTTCTTAATTTGTAAAGGAAGCTAATAACAGCCCAAAACAGTGTTAACAATGAAAAACTAATTTGAGCCATTAATTCTATTTTTTTTGTAAGGAATGTGCAGGAACCTCCTGACTTTAAATGCTACCATCGTATCAAACAAAAAATAGGATGATTCATGGTGGGTTTCATTAAATCCATGGGCAATTTTCTACCTACAGAATGCTTTTGTCTGGCTGACTTCAGTGGCTGTTTATCTGTTCAATGATGGTTCATGAGAAGAAAGGATTATCATTTGAAGGGTCCAATGTGGCAGAGTTTTGAGTACTGCAAAATCATGGTATATAACATATGACCTAACTCAGAGGCTCCTAGTGTGTGGCCGTTGATTATTATCTGACTGAGAGTAAGTACAGTATGGTCTGAGAGAAGAAAATGAACAAAGGATATGGCAAGATCCAAGAGAATTATAGTACTGAGTAGACAGCTGATGCAGAAGTAAAAAATTCATACCAAATACTTTAAGAAGCTTGGAAGATAAAATATTGTTGTCGAACAAAGGACTGAATTAACAAGAAGGTTGCAGTTTAATTTTAAGAGTCTTGGTGACTTTACAAGATAAGTGCATGAATAATAGCAAGATAAATCCTAGTCAATAGTTCTCTGCCCCACACAATATCTTCTATCAAGTGCAGAAATGATCAGAAATGGTTAGAGGTAAGCTCCAAAATTGCTTCATTAACTGTCGAGATTTTCAGCTGTGGAGACTAATGAAAGGCTGCATGTTGGAAGGCATGGGAAAAGTTGTGACCAACAGATACACGGGACTTTGTTCATTGGCTGTTGGAATCAAGCAACTCTCCAGCGTCATGTGCCTTGAAATTAAATATTATATTGGTAAAAGAAAAGGCAAAATCGTACTTCTCCCTGGCAGCAGATTAAATCACTTATTGTTCAAACGCAGCTCAGACAGCAGTACTTTGGCATGCTGTGATGAATGTGTTTGAGGCTTATAAAGAAATTACAGGACAAGAAAAACTTAATATTCAAACAACAGGCATCGATTTGTAGATTCGTGTTCTGTATAAGACTGAATTTGTGGATGTGCAGAGGGGAAAAAAAAGTTGGCAATTTGACAGATGACAGGCAAGCATAACAGTGATCATGCATTTCAAGCTGTATCCAGAGGACAGAGGGGAGCAGCTCGTCAACCATTAGTACTGGCAAAATACATATGGTGAAGACGTTAGTTTTGCATAAAATTCAGAAGTCATTATCTCAAGTCAATTTCATAGAATCACATGAACTCCACCACCATTATTTTCAAATATATTTAGAGGAAATAGATAGCGACTATGGAGATAGAATGCATAACAGATAAGAGAGGTGGCACAGCAGAAGTTAAAGCTTTAAAGATCTGTGGTGCTGTTGCCAGAGGTCAAAGCAATTTTGATCATGGAAAAGAAGAGGCTGTCACTTACCTGGAGGATGACAACAGGCTTTATAATCTTAACCTCCTACCTCTGCATTTTAATAATTTGAACATTGCCTGCCTGCCTGCCTGACCCCCCCCCCCCCCCCCATATAGCAAGGGAAAATACTCAATTCTGTATAGTTGTCTTTGAAAATCGATTACAGATAATGCTTATAGCTGTGATGCACCTAGAGATCCCAATAATAAGGTCTGATGACACCAAAGTGGTTCTTTCGAAGCAGAACAAGAAGTCACATTACTGCTGGAAAAGCATCTGTTGGTAAATATAATTGTTTTATGAAAGTTCCTCTTAAAATTGTAAATGTCTGCATATTCTAATTTTAAAATCAGAGATATTGATTAGAAAAACCCATACCCAACCCTGCACATTACTTAGGAAAAAAATAGAATTAATGGTTCAAATTAGTTTTTCCATATATGGTAAATTTTCTAAAAATGATTTAGCAAATTATGCTGTCAAACACTCAAAAATCACTAATCATTTTTCCTGCATCTTAAGTATTCGAGAATTATTGCTACATGGCAATCTAAGCAGAAACCAGGCTGATCATAAAAATGGTGTTTGTGCCTTCCTATAATGAAAATATCAAAGTCTAGTGTCATTTAAGTGGTCCTTAGAAAAAGTGTGTATTTCCACCTGATTCCCCCCCCCCCTAAAAATTCAACGGACAATATATTGAGTTAGATGCAAAGTTCTGCATTGGATTCATACTAAAATCTACGAAGCTCATACTTATATTTAGTCAACTTCTCAAATGTTTGTCATTACTGAGCTGGCGCGTCCAGCAAGTATCTGAAATTGATTGCAATTAGCACACTCAATCAGCAAAAAAATGGCATTCCCCATCAATGCATAGCATAGATAAAAGCCCATTTCACTGTTCAACATTTTACTGATAAAAGATTTGCTTGCTGCACGACTGAGTGCCCAAGTTGCGACAATGGAAAACAATTTAAAAACACTTAATTCAATGCAATGATGATTTGAAAGAAAGATAATCAAGCCAAGATAAAAGTTTTTGTTACTTCCTCCACAAATGGTTCCCTGTCTGAGCATTTCCAGCATTCGGTTTATATTTCAGATTACCAACATCCACAGCTTTTTAATAAACTTTGTTAGTATTTAAAATACCCTTTGTTAGAAAAATGGAGAAACACTACAGTACCAGGAAATAAAATATCCATGATAACTGGTCAGAGAATATAAAGAAAAAGACCCAGGTCGTTTAGACTTTTCATTATTGCTTATTTTAAACTGCATTGGACTGGGACTATTCCAATTTTATGTTGTGAGCAGGCAGCTGGCAACATATTGAACATGCATGCTGTTCAAACCAGGGAATGGGGGAGCTGTGTCCAAATGTACATGGCTCAACTGACAAGACAACCAGTTACCAGCAACATTTTCCTTTCTGAATTTATTAATATGAATTTACATATTTAGCAAAAGTTAAATAATGTGACAAAACTAAGTCAAGCATCCTAGCAAGATTATTTATGAGAATGGTTAAAAAAAAACATTAGTTAGCAGTAAAGGGCTCAACTGAGGAGAAACACAAGTGGTGTACTTCAACATTAACCTCAAATCCCTTAGAATGGAGTACATATATCTGGCATTCATTCTACACAATAAAAGTTCAGGAAAATAAGGCGTGGATGAATTACATCATTATGTATATTACATTTTGATTTTATTGAACCTGCAGTAACATCTTCACCAAAGCTGATCACCCCCAGTGAAGTCAAATGCAATGGTAGAAAAATTACAGTCGGCAAGTTTTCAGGAGGTCGGAACTTGCATTTAAAATATAAATCAGAACAAGGAATTTCCAGCCTATTTTTTTTTCATTAACTCATAGCAGACTCCGGGGAGATTACATTATGATTTATAAAATTATGAATAGCCAAGAGAGGGTGGATAGGAATGACCTATTCTCCCTACCAAAAGGGATCTATAATTAGGGATAAAGATTTTAGTTGTAGCAAAGGAGAAAAAAGATACTCATTAGAGTCATCATGGTGGCAGTTCTGGAACAGCCTGAAAGAGTGCTGGAGCGAAAAATCCTCTTCACAGTTCAAAAATTGCCTCTTTTTATGCTGTTAATTACTATGATTTCAGGACTTAAACAGTGAAGGTACTGTAGCCCCTGGGCTAGCTTGAATGTGACCATTATACAGAATTCTGGATAAATTATTCGATAAATGCCAATCATTGAAACTGCTTGCCTCAAAGCTATTCTCTCATTTCTTTCCAAAACATGTGGCCATCTTCAAAATCCAGGCCCATCTTTTCAGTAAGTCCACATCTGAAACTTTCTATCCAAGTTTCTTCCACTGCCACAGCACTCACATGATTCTTCTCAAAGATGGAAGAATATTTACTGTTATTATGATGGAAGGAATCTATCTCTCTTCATCTTTCTCACTTTGCACTCAGGAAATTCATTGTTCTGGTACCTAATTCAAGTATATAGTTCCCTGAAAAGGGGAACGCTGGGTAGATAGGGTGACAATAAACTAAACTGGTTTAAAAAAAAAATGTTCACTGCTTTAGCACATGTGACAATAAAAGCACCATTGAACCATTGAAAGTGGTGTCACAGGTAGATCATGTAATCAAGAAGGCTTTCGGCACATTGGCCTTCATCAATCAGAGTACTGAGTGTAGAAGTTGGGAGGTAATGTTACAGTTGTACAAGACATTGGTGAAGCCACATTTGGAGTATTGTGTTCAGTTTCGGTCACCTTGTTATAGGAAATATGTTGTTAAGCTTAAGGATACAGAGAAGATTTATGAGGATATTACCAGGACTTTTGAGGGCCTGCGTTATAAGTAGAGATTGAGCAGGCAAGGACTTTATTCCTTTGAGTGCAAGAGAATGAAGGGTAATCTTAGAGGTGCATAGGATCACGAGAGGAATAGATTGGGTATTCAGTGGTCTTTTAGCCAGAGTAGGCAAATCAAAAACCAGATGACATAGGTTTAAGGCGAGGGGGGGGGGGAAATTTAATAGGAAATTGAAGGGCATTTTTTTTTAAAAAACACAGAGTGGTGGGTATATGAAACAAGTTGCCAGAGGAGGGTGATGAGGCAGGTACTGTTACAGCGTTTAAAAAAACCATTTGGACAGGTATTTGGAAGGAGTAGGGTTACAGGTAATGGGCCAAAAGCAGGCAGGTGGGACTAGTGTAGATGGGGCATGTTGTTGGTATGGGCAAGTTGGGTTGAAAGGCCTATTTCCATGTTGTATGACTATGACTTCAGCTGTACCGTCGAACACTGACCGGCAGTCTGGTCCAACTATCAACTATGATTCTGTTATGGCTATAACATCCTTGCTCCATGTACCAATCTGTGGCCCGAATACATCTGCTTTACCCATCAGACCTTTTGCACTGAAATAAATGTAGTTTAGTCTTTCGAACCTTTGTCGTTTCCTGCCTTGCCCCTGGCTGTCCTGTACACTGAACTTACTTGCTTTGACATTTATATTTGTCTCAACCTGCCCATCAGCCAAACTATTACTTTCGGTCCCACTTCCTCTGCTGGACGAGTTTAAACCCTCTCTAGCAGCACGAGCAAGTCTCCCTCCCAGGATATTGGTCTCCCTCCAGTTCAGGAGCAACCTGTTCCAGTTGTTCGGAACACTTCTGTCCCAGAGGAAATCCCAATGGTCAAAGAACCTGACCCGTTCCATCTGCCACTCATCCATCTGTCTTGTCTTCCTATTCCTACTCTCATTAGATTGTGACAATAAGAGTAATCCAGACATTACCGTCCTTGAAAAGATCCTGCTTTTTAACTTTCTGCCTGGCTCTCCATATTCACTCTGCTTGACTCCACTCCTTTTAGTA
Organism: Rhinoraja longicauda; assembly: GCF_053455715.1. Taxonomy (NCBI): domain Eukaryota; kingdom Metazoa; phylum Chordata; class Chondrichthyes; order Rajiformes; family Arhynchobatidae; genus Rhinoraja; species Rhinoraja longicauda. The sequence goes on from NC_135977.1 coordinate 27,570,130, forward strand.
CTTATGTCATTGGTATCAATGTGTACAACAATTCGCAGCTGCTCATCCATTCCCTTGAGAATGTTCTGTAACTGCTTGGGACATCCTTGACCTGGCACCGGGGGAGGCAACACACCATCTTGGAGTCCCATTCACGGCCATAGAATCTTGTCCGATTCCTTGTTATCAAACCTCCTAACTACCACTCCCCTACCTCTAACGTTCTCTGTCGTTGTGCCACAGACCTGGCTGCTGCAGCTCTTTGAAAAACCGTCTCCTCCAACAGAATCCAAAACTAGACACTTTTATTCTACATAATACTATATATGTTTTTATTTGTAATTATGCTCTGTATTTAATCTATTGGGTAATAAACATTACTCTTGGGCAGATGTTTAGAAATTTTACTTTCAAATGAAAAGATATGTAAATCTCTTAATGCCTTAGCATTACGCCACATCAAATTTTCCTACATATGAAGAAACTTAATTTATACTGCAACCTAAATGATCGCAGAAGGTCATTATGGTCTGTTAGGTACTTAAAAGGTGCAATCTCTGTTCTCTAAGAATTTGGCAAAATATGACAACAAATATCAAAGTGATAATGACCAAACATTTTTTTCAATGTTGCTGGCTGAGATCAATATTGGCCTGAACACCTGCTGTTCTTCATGTCATGGGATCTTTTCCATCCATCTTGGGGGGAAGATGGGACTTTGGTTTAATGTCACTTCTGAAAAATGGCATCCTTACAGGCCCATAATTCACAGCACTGCTCTGGAATGTCATCATTGATTTTGTGTTCAAGTAACAATTATGCAAGAGAAACATGTCAACGCTACAGAAGTGTTCCCTAGATGCTTGGTTGGTAGCGCAGATTATTTTGAAATGTTAAAATAAACTTAAGTTTAGGATGATGAGATTTGTAAAAACACATTTGTCATCACATCCATCCAAAAAAAACAAAGCAGCAAAATACTAAATATTTCTTATTCTGTTTTGATCTTTCATATTTTTGTGGTTTCAAATATAGTAACATCAAATTGATAGCAGATGTGTATTTTCATGAATGGTTTGGGAGCTTTCTTAAATACTATGTACTGAACACTTCCACCATACTTAAATATTCCACTTGGTGGAAATTTACTACTTCATATCACATTGCTTAATTACTGAACAATTACACTAGGAAATATCAAAAAGCTCTTGTTCCCTTTTTGATTTTGTATTCATTTAGAATAAATTACACAGAATAGATCTGTCTTTGTCTACAGAATATCCAAATATGTTTCCAAAAGGGAAAAAAATCTGAAACAAGTCACTTTCATTTAGAGCACTTACTGCTGAAGGAACTCAGTGGGTCAGGCAGAGTCTGTCGAGAGGAATGTTTAAACGAGGTTTTGGGCCGGGTCCATTCTTCGAGTCTGAGGGGCACTGACCCGAAACGTCATCTGTCCATTCCCCTCCACAGATGCTACCTAACCTGCTGAGTTCTTCCTGCTGTTTGTTTTTTGTTCAAGATTCCAGTTTCTGCAGTTTCTTGTGTCACCACTTTAGTTTAGAGATTATTGAAAAATACTTCTTATATAAATAGTGATTAAGGGCCTATACTCTTGGTTTTGGAAGAATGATAGGCAATCTCATTGAAACATAAAAAAATTCTGATTAGGCTTAGCAGGGTAGATGCTTCTCTTGGCTGGGGTACCCAGAAACCGGGGTCAAATTAAGGGGACATTTAAAGACAGAATAAAAATGGCTTTACCTGGAGGATAGTAAAGAACTGAAATTTTCTCAAGAAAAGTGTTGGAAGCGGAGTCGCTCAGCATATTTTAGTGAAAGATATAGCCTGGTAACAGGCCCTTCAGCCCACCGAGTCCATGCTGACCATCTATCACCTGTTGACACTAGTTCTATGTTATTCCACCTTCAGATCCTCTAAACACTAGGGGCAATTTACGGAGGCCAACTAACCTACAAACCCACATCTTTGGAATGTAGGAGGAAACATAAGCACCCGGAGGAAGCACCCAGTCACAGGAAGAATGTGCAAACTCCACACAGGCAACACCCGACGCCAGGATCGAACCTGGGTCTCTGGCGCTGTGAGAAAGCAGCTCTACCAGCTGGCTGCCCTTGAAGATAAAGACATACTGATTTTTAGATATTAAGGGACCCAAAGCATAAGAGGTTAGCACAGAAAAGCAAGGCTGTGGATCGAGCAGGAATGAGGGGCCAAATGGCCAAACCTTCCTTCCAGTTCTTACTTCATTGGATACTTAGTGGCACATCTCCTTTAGATGCTTTTCTACATTGAAGACAATTTATATCAACGTGTTTTTATTTATTTCCAAATTTAGTCAAGCTTACAACAGAAATTTGATATCTATCACCAAGTTAGATATCACATTGAATAACCAAAGGTATAAAGTACCACATACATTTCTCACTTAACGAAAAACAAAAAAACTTTAATTTTCTCAATTAAACAGCGAATTTATTATTTTAAATAGCTTTAAAACAGATGAGTAAGGTATTAAAAGCATCAAGCCACACCCACATTTGCAATATAGTTTTAGGAGAGGTTTCCTGAAGGATATTGCAGATTTCCAATATCTGCAGGTTTTTTATTTTCAATCCTGTGGATAGATTTAGAAGCTGCTACCAATAGTTAAGGAAATCTTCATACTGACAAAATCCTTTGCTATTAACTACTATGCTTTTGTTCAACCATAATAACCATTGGATTCCATGAATTCATCAAAAAATTTGACTTTTTAATGAAAATCTAAAATAAGTGCTGCAAATCTGATATAAAACAGAACATTTTGAAGACACTGAACACGTCAGGCAACATCTGTCAAAAGAGAAAATAAATTTACATTTCAGGTCAAATGCCCTTTCTCAGAACTAGGATAAAGAATAAACGAGCCAACTGTAAGTTTCAGTGAAGCCTGGTGAGAAATAGACCAGCCAGAAGAAAAAGCTCTGATAGGCTGAGGCCAGGGTTATGATGGTGATAATCTGGCTGATAGATTATTGAAAGAGAGAGAGAGAGAGAGAAAACAAAGATACGTGTGGAAATTGAGAAATACTACAACTTAGAGCTATAGGAAATGCTCATCTGTGCTAATGGGCAGCGAAAACATGCGGCACAATTTTTTCATGATGGTTTGATCCTACTGAATTTAATGACTACTCACAGTCCTCCATGTCCATTCTTATCTAGTCCAGACACAGATGCCAAACCTACTGGTCTTATGCAGCCCAGAGTCCAGTGACATGGTCTGAGCAATGAAAGGGATCCAGCAGCCCTGTCCCAAATATACACAATAACCAGCAACAACTTAAGGCAGTGAGTGATTATTAATATTTTGAAAGCCTCTAACATTGAAAGTCATTTAAAACTGAAGTAAATCATTAAAAAATAATTGGATGTTTTATTAAATATAAAAACAGCAAGATAAATAAAATTACCTATAAACAGTTCAAAGTGAAAGTTAACTGCTCTTTAGCATCCTTATCTAAAGCTTGAGAAATCCCAGCACAGCACCAGAAAGACAATTCATCAGCACAATGCCACAAAATTCCAGCATTGAACTTTATCAATGCCAGAATGAACGGACAAATTTACTCTTCCAAACCTTTGTGTCCCAAGCTATTGTGGTTGAAATTGTAGGAGGTGAGGTCTGGGACTCGCTGCTACTTAAATGGCTGAAGGCATGATCTGGCCAATGTTTGGTCAAATATTTTGGCAATGTTCACCAATTAAAATCAGCTTCATTTGTCTTGTAAAATGATGTTCTCATGAATTATAAACATGGTATCCTTAATGAAGCTAAAGCGTCCCCAACGTAGTCAGGTATATACTGAAGAGCCAGAAATTATATAATCTTTCAACGTTCAAATGGAAAAAATATTCAAAACAGATCGTGATGGAGGTTTGTTCTGAATCACTAGATAGCTTGTTTGCACATTCCATAATCCTTGGCATTTCAGTGTAATCTCATGAAGAAAAATATCATACTTTGCCCAGAAGCTCCATTAGTAATTAACACCTGTTCACATTAATATTATTTGCCCCAATGCTACCAAATGACTTGTGAATAAGAGCAGACACAACTATGTGCAAGTTCTGACATTGTAGTTACTGCTGGAAGGAGTACCCTCTCTGGTACATTCGAGCAGCACATGGACAATGTTGATGTTATTATTAAAAAGTTATATTGAATTTGGTGGAGAAAGTTTACATTTGTCCATTTCTATGCAAGTAAATTTTTGATGGCATGTCATAATTGCTGCCTAACAATCTCTCATACTTAAAATAAACCTTTAAAATGTGAAGACACAAAACATTGGGGTAACTCAGCAGGTCAGGCGGCATTCCAGTTATGGATACGTGACGTTTTGGGTCAGGACCCTTCTTCAAACTGATTCAACTGTAAAGTCATCCTTTTTAATTAAACTAAAATTAGTTTTGTTTAGTCTACTTTAGAGACACAGCGCGGAAAAAGGCCCTTCAGCCCACCGAGTACATGCCGACCAATGATCACCCGTACACTAGTTCTATCCTACACACGAGGGACAATTTATAGAAGCCAATTAACCTACAAATGGGTAGGAAGGAACTGAACATGTTGGTTTAAACCAAAACTGGAGTAACTCAGTGGGACAGGCAGCATCTTTGGAGAGAAGGAATGGGTAACGTTTCGGGTTGTGACCCTTCTTCAGACTAGTTCGGGATAAGGGAAACAAGAGATATAGACGATGATATAGAGAGATAAAGAACAATGTATGAAAGATATGTGAAATGGTAACGATGATAAAGGAAAGGCCATTGTTAGCTGTTTGTTGGGTGAAAACAAGAAGCTGGTGCAACTTTGGTGGGAGAGGGATAGAGAGGGAATGCCGGGGTTACTTGAAGTTAGAGAAATCAATACTCATACCACTGGGCTGTAAGCTGCCCAAGTGAAATATGAGATGCTGTTCCTCCAATTTGCATTTAGCCTCACTCTGACAATGGAGGAGACCTAGGACAGAAAAGTCTGTTTGGGAATGGGAAGGAGAATTAAAGTGTTTAGCAAACAGGAGATCAGGTAGGTTCAGGTGGACTGAGCGAAGGTATCCAGCGAAACGATCTCCCAGTCTATAGACAATAGACAATAGGTGCAGGAGTAGGCCATTCAGCCCTTCGAGCCAGCACCGCCATTCAATGCGATCATGGCTGCTCACTCTCAATCAGTACCCCGTTCCTGCCTTCTCCCCATATCCCCTCACTCCGATATCCTTAAGAGCTCTATCCAGCTCTCTCTTGAAAGCATCCAACAAACTGGCCTCCACTGCCTTCTGAGGCAGAGAATTCCACACCTTCACCACTCTCTGACTGAAAAAGTTATTCCTCATCTCCATTCTAAATGGCCTACCCCTTATTCTTAAACTGTGGCCCCTTGTTCTGGACTCCCCCAACATTGGGAACATGTTTCCTGCCTCTAATGTGTCCAATCCCCTAATTATCTTATATGTTTCAATAAGATCCCCTCATCCTTCTAAATTCCAGTGTATACAAGCCTAATTGCTCCAGCCTTTCAACATACGACAGTCCCGCCATTCCGGGAATTAACCTAGTGAACCTACGCTGCACGCCCTCAATAGCAAGAATATCCTTCCTCAAATTTGGAGACCAAAACTGCACAGTACTCCAGGTGCGGTCTCACCAGGGCCCGGTACAACTGTAGAAGGACCTCTTTGCTCCTATACTCAACTTCTCTTGTTATGAAGGCCAACATTCCATTGGCTTTCTTCACTGCCTGCTGTACCTGCATGCTTCCTTTCAGTGACTGATGCACTAGGACACCCAGATCTCGTTGAACATCCCCTCTTCCTAACTTGACACCATTCAGATAATAATCTGCCTTTCTATTCTTACTTCCAAAGTGAATAACCTCACACTTATCTACATTAAACTGCATCTGCCATGTATCCGCCCACTCACAGTCTACATATGGTCTCGCAGATGTATAAGAGTTCACATCTTGCACAACGGATACAGTAAATGAGATTGGAGGAGGCGCAAGTGAACCTCTGCCTAACCTGAAAGGACTGTCGGGGTCCCTGGATAGTCGAGGGAGGAGGTATAGGGACAGGTGTTACATATTCTGCAGTTACAGGGGAACGTACCTGGGGAAGGGATGGTTTGAGTGGGAGGGGATGAGTTAACCAGGGAGTTGGAGGGAACGGTCTCTACAGAAGGCAGAAAGGGGTGGAGATGGGAAGATGTGACTAGTGTTAGGATCCCATTGGAGGTGGCAAAAATTTCAGAGGATTATGTGTTTTATGCGACGGCTGATGGGGTGAAAGCTAAGGACTAGGGGGACTGTCTCTGTTGCGACTAGGGGGAACAAGGGCAAAGCTACGGGGTACCGGAAGACACGAGTGAGGGCCTCATCTGTGATGGGAGGGGGGAAGTCCCGTTCCTTAATGAGGACCTCACAACGACTATCGCCTACTCCTAATTCCTCTGTCTGCGCCGCATCTGCGCCCAAGAGGTGGTGTTCCATAGGAGGACGTCCGAGATGTCCTCGTAGGAACAGCTCATCTTGGGCGCAGATGGGGGAGTTGGGAGTAGGGGATAAGTGTAGTCGAAATTGTTGTGGAAGTCAGTGGGTTTGTAATAGACTTCAGTTGATAGACATTTCCTGTGATGGAGACTGTGAGATCAAGAAAAGGGAGGGAGGTGTTGGAGATGGGTTGGTTTCAGCCTGCACTCAAATTTACTTGAACAATCTCCGATACCTCCTTCCCCTTTCTTGATCAGTTTGCTCTCAACTTAATTTTTCTTTTCCACTTAAATTCACTGCCCATTCAACATCACACTTCAAGCTAAAATTAAAATTTCCTGATATAGACTCTCCCATGCTAAACAGTGATCCTTCAATGCAATTGATTATAGAGATCACCAAGTTTGCAATTATGACTTGGGTCCCTGTTCCTCTACTGTTTCATGCCAAAATGGCTTTCTAATCACAGGATTATCCACATAAATTCTCTAGGCAAATGGAATCAATAGCGGGCAGTTTGTTTGTCAACAACTATAAAATTTGCACCACTAACTTTGCCTTTAGGAACCTAGAAGAAAACTTACCTTCTTCAAAGTTTCTTCAGCTGTTGAAAAATTTAGATTTTTGACAAATAGTGTGCATCCTGGAATACATTCATCCTCTTCCTCACATGAATCATTTTCATTTGTTGCTAGTTCATCTTGATCATCTGCAAAATAAGAGAAAATTGCTCAGTTTCTATTGGCCATTTTCCTATTGTTAACATCTAATAATTATTTGCCAAAATAAAGTTTTACCAGTGCTCTTTTCATTCTGATGACTCGCTTGATTTAGTGCCTCATTTTTGACAAAACAAATAGGCCACTTTAAATTTTTGGCTCAAACATTTTTGTCCTTAAACAAGAGCAAAATAATTTATCAATGAAGTTGGAACCTTGCAATATCTCTAGAACTGAGCAAAACTTGCATCAAAACTTGCGTCATCCGTCAAAACTTGCTTGGTTTATAAAGGGCTGGACAAGCTAGATGCAGGAAAAATGTTCCCAATGTTTGGGGAGTCCAGAACCAGGGGACACAGTCTAAGAATTAAGGGGAGGCCATTTAAAACTGAGGTGAGAAGAAACTTGTGAATTTGTGGAATTCTCTGCCACAGAAGGCAATGGTGACTGGATGAATTTAAGAGAGAGTTAGATAGAGCTCTAGGGGCTAGTGAAGTCAAGGGATATGGGGAGAAGGCAGGCAGAGTGACTGATTGTAGATGATCAGCCATGATCACAATGAATGGTGGTGCTGGCTCGAAGAGCCAAATGGCCTCATCCTGCACCTATTTTCTATGTTTCCATATTTTTAACTAAAAAACAAAACAAAAAAAAACCTTGCTTTTTCATTCCATACCTGTCAAACCCAAGAACTGTTTAACAGACTAATACAAAATTAGATAGGAAGCGCAGTCAACTATTTGGTAAAATATTGTCGTGTACTGCAGTTCAATCTTGTCAGTAGTAATGAGCACAAGTGTGCAGAATATCTTTTTGACAGCCTTGCACAATATTAAATAAAACACGCTTGGAAGATACTTGCCAAAAGCCAGAGGAAGTAGTTGAGGCAGATAAAATAACATTTAAAATGTCATATTTTTTATTTCCCAAAATAATCTTTATTCAGATATGGACAGGTACATGGATAGGAAAGGTTTAGAGGAATATGGATTAAGCAGGCAAATGAGACCAGCTAATTTGAGGCAACTTGGTCAGCACGGACGAGTTGGCCCAAAAAGCCTGTTCCTGTGCTGTGTGATTCTCTGTAACAATCAATGAAGGGATAAAGTGACCAACTACCTATTTCTGAACTTCTTTCTTGAATGTAGCTGCAGTGCGATATGCATTCTAATATTTATTTAACTTTATAATGATCATTAAGGTTGGCTCTTTGTAACAAGTAAAGGCCTAAAATAATCTGTGAAAAATAAAGGTATCTTTAAAATATTAACATTGGCCTTTAGTTTCCTGAACCAAGCACAATTGCAAGAAAACCTCTGTAAATACAGAAAATGAATTCTTAAAAACATCAGAAAAATAAACCTGCAGTTTGGATTTACAAGAAAGGCATGCTGGTCACGATTTTGGAATCTCTGCGCTGAAATCTCTATAATGAAGAGACACCATCAAAGGAGAGTTAAGCATTACTTGGTTGATAGATACTACCCTGGACTATGAATTTTAACTTGCCTGCTTACACTGAATTTGGCACAGTCAAACGTTATCTCTGTGCTGATTGATGCTATTTTTTTTAAATGTTAGTCTGCACTAGTTAAGTTTTATCAAGAGAATGTCTCTGGTATCAATTGAAGCCATTCTTTCTCAGGCCAGTTAAAATGACGTAAATGTGAGTTCAGGAGTGCCCAATGAGGCATGGCTGGGTTTAAATTTATAGTGCATATCTACCTTGTTCGGAACAAAGTGGTGAACACCCTGTTGTTCTTGTGTCGGATTTTGCGCAGCACAGCAAACATGCCAAGATACAGAGTCACATTTGAGTACTATTAGTTTTTACAAATAAAACACCTTGCATCTTCATGTAGAACAATGACTCGTGAAATTTCATTGTTAAAATCAGCCATAAATATTCCTGAACCGAAGGAGAAATATTTAGAATGACAATCAATGCTTAGTTGAGTTACAAATAAGGTGGAGAACATTATGAAGAGGCCAAACGACTAAAAATTGAATTGAATGTTTTACAAATCCTTTTTGATGAGAGGTCAAGAAAGGACAGTGAGGTGCGTTAGTTAAGCATTTTCCTTCAGGATTGTTTGTTACAGGCATGCGAGTGAAGTAAAAAAAGAGGAAAAGAGCCGAGCGCTTGCGCGAGGCATACGGTGGGGGTCAAAAAATTGGAACATTTTTGAAAATGTACACAAAATTACCCGTTTCAAGCCTCTTTTAGTGCATTTCAAAGTAAAAACGGACATTACAAAATAATGTGAAAATGCTACTTATATTAATAACATTATTATTTTAATTAATTTAGTTATATAATCTTGCACTTAAATTTAATATTTACTCATTACAGTTTCACCACTGATTTTCCGGCACTCTTGGTCCAGAGCTTTGCTGGTTTATCCAGCCAGCCAAGGAAGTCTGCTATGGGGATAGATGTGCTGGCTCCAGCTGGGCTGGAGTTCCAGAGCCTCAGTCACAGGTTGCAAATTCAACCCACCGATCGCCGCGGAAGTCCCAATGAGGTCGAGATTGGCTGCCTTGCCAGCCTAGGTGTCACATTTTCAGGGAGACTTCCAGGGCACGGGAGATTTCTCGCAGAACCCGTAGCAACCTCTAGCAGAACCCTAGTGTTCATTACAAGTCTATACATCGTTTTTTTTCTTTCTTTCGATCCCATTTCTCAGTTTATTTGGCAAAGTGAAAAACGCGGAAATCATGCAAAACGCGGAAATCCGCGGAAAATTCACATGCCTGTTGTTATGGCAGCGAGAATCAATTATTACCCTACAAACTGCAGTGACAAATAAGTTGTTTAGTTCATTATGGTCACGTGTACCACGGTCCAAATAAAAGCTTTGTGCTGCGAGCTATCCAGTCAGCGAAAAGACTATACATGAATAAAATCAAGCCGTCCGCAGTTTAGATCCAAGATAAAGAGAATAACGTTTAGTGCAAGATGAAGTCCAGTAAAGTCCGATTGAAGATAGGCCGAAGGTCTCCAATGAGCTAGATGGTAGGCCAGGACCTCTCTCTAGTAGGTGATAGGATAGTTCAGTTGCCTGATAACAGCGGGGAAGAAACTGTCCCTAAATCTGTAGGTATGCGTTTTCAGACTTCTATACTCTGGCCAGAGGGGAGAAGAGGGAGTGACCAGGGTGAAACCAATGAATGTAGGGTAAGTTATCAGACTGCCCAGTTCTCTATTTTCTCCCATGTTTACCATTACAAATTAACAAATACATATTTAACTCAATGCATTGACGTATGGGTAGACCATTTAGAACGGAGATGAGGAAAAACATTTTCCAGTCAGAGAGTTGTGAATCTGTGGAATTTTCTGCCTCAGAAGGCAGTGGAGGCCAATTCTCCAAATGCATTCAAGAAAGAGCTAGATAGAGCTCCTAAGGATAGCGGAGTCAGGGGGTATGGGGAGAAGGCAGGAACGGGGTACTGATTGAGAATGATCAGCCATGATCACATTGAATGGCGGTGCTGGCTCGAAGGGCCGAATGGCCTACACCTGCACCTATTTTCTATTGTCTATCAATTATTTGCACACAAGCCATTAAGGTCTCTTCCTTTAAAATTATGTTGGCCCGAATTTAAACTTGAGCAATCGAATGTTCCCTGGTAGACAACTTTTAAATATTAACCAAAACCTCAAATTATCCACACGACAGATAATACGGTCTTTGCCTTCAGCAAGGATGGCCTCACTGAAATTGGTCATTGCAACACCTGTATCAGTAACCTCATAGAAAAGCAAGTGCAACACAACCAGTGGCTGTCATTGTTACAAATTTCATACACTTGGCTTCTGTAGGCTAGAGTTCAAGATAGCTGTAACACCTTGAAGTTTGCCATCCGCAGTTGAATAAGGAAAGTCACTGATGTTTTCTACATTTTAACAGATAAACTTTCACAATTGTGAAGATTCCAGGTGTTCACAAAATGCAGGGTGCTATTGGCTATCACACACTCACAATGCATGTTGTCTCTGAAACATAATCCAAGTTAAAATTGTGACATTCCTCAATAACTAGCTTGTGCAAATTGCTGAGTGCCCATTTAGGGAAGTTATACAATTTAGTCCCTCAGGAAAAATAGAGAAACAAATTTGGAGTTATCTGAAACTGTTCAGGTTGTAATTTGCTGAGTCACAAGACTTGGCACGTTACAACTCTCAGGACTTAACAGTGAATTCATCACTTTCAGATAACCAGTTTTTGCACATTGCATAAGAACTAGCCAGTTTTGATTAGAAGTTATCAACCCGAGATGATAATTCTGTTCTTCCCTTTACAGATGCCACCTAATCTGCTGAATATTTTCTAACATTCTCTCTTTTTACATCAGATTTTCATGATCTGCAGCCTTTTGGTTTGCAAGTTTGTTTTAAAATTTCAGCGTTTTGTTTTGCTTTATTTCTCTCTCCTGTTTTAATTCATACCCGTATACCTAGAATTTCTCAAAGCACAAGCCTTCTCAAAGCAAAGCACGATCCTTCTCAGCGAGGATCACCAGTACCTGTATCAGCCTATCTCTCTTGTTCTCAATCCTATCAATAAAATCCCATTGTTCTCTTTATTACCTAGCTTTCCTTTTAACTTAAAACATGTTTGATTTAGAACTTTTCTCAGCTCTTTTGAAATTCCACTAACAAGTATAAACCCCTTAGTTGCCCATGACCTGCTGAATATTTCCAGAATTTCCTGTTTTTCTATCAGTAGCTGTGTGTCGAGAGGGATGCGATCCATGGCAATAGTTAGACCAATTAAGACTGTAACCAGATAAGAAAGAGCAGAGAGGGCCATGTTGTCCCCCCAGGCTGATCTGGCATTCAGTAAGATCAGGGCTGATCTGACCTGAAATAGGCTGCGGGATTTTTCTCTGCTCGGCGGGGGCTTCAATGTCGGGAGCCACGACCGCCCCGACGTGCAGCAGCAGCGTCTTCGCCCGCCCCGGATCGCGGGGTGTGGGTCGGCCCCCTGCGGACCTTTCACTGTCCGGCGCGGCCTGGAACGTGGCAACCTCAGCAGCCTGACCGTGGGAGAAGACGGCAGGGGAAGAGAAATGACATTCTGGCCTTCCATCACAGTGAGGTGACTGGAGGAGACTCACTGTGATGGATGTTTCTTTTTTTTTGTGTTTTGTGTTGGTTGGGGTTGTGTAATTTGTTTATTTTATTGCTCTTATTGTTGGACTGTGGGTGACGAAATCTCTTCTAAAAGACTTGTTTTTTGGATGACGAATAAAGATATCCTGAATCCTGAATATTGGCCTCTGCTCCATTCTTCTGCTTGTTCCCCATGATCTTTAAACCAAAAATCTTGCTTTCTTAGCCTTGGGTATATTCAACAATTTTCCACCACAGCCCCTGGGATGCTAGCAAATTCCAAACACCCACCACCCTCTGAGAGAAGAAATTCCTCATCTCATCTTAAATCAGCAACTCTTTGTTCTGAATATAGGCCCTCTTTCATGAGTGTTAACATCCTCTAAGCATCAACCCTTTCAAATCCCCTCAGAATTTTGCTTCATTAAGACCACCTCTCACTCTTTTAAACTTCAAAGAATACTGACTAAATTTGCACAATCTTCCCTCAAATACAACTTCATTTCCTAAATCAACCCAGTGAACTATCTCTGATCTGCCTTCAATGTGTGGATATCTCTTCATGAGAACAGGACTATACACAGTATTCTAGATGCGGTCCCACTAATACCCTGCAGAGCAAGACTTCCCTACTGTTATAGTCCATCTCCTTTACTTTGCCATTTAGCGTCCATTTGCCCCCATTATTTGTTGCGCCTGCAGGCAACTTTGCTTTCCAATAGGTATTCTGGTATTGCATAGATTTCAAGTGGTATTTTTGCTTTGAATATTATTTTTTGGTTACTTAAGTTTGTATTCAAATAAGGTGCATTTCCTGTTAATAATACATGCAAAAATACATCCAAAACAATGCCATAAATCAGTAATTTTTAAAGTATATTTCAATTACTGGTGGTGCATGTTGATTAACTTGTCTAAATCAATTCCTTATGAGGTATCACTGCAATCATAAAATTGTACATGGGTCAATACCCCATTTTAGTGCACGACCTCCAAAGGCACTTGCCAACATAATGTTAAAAAAAATGCATTCTTGGAATGTGCTGTCATATAAATATATATGTGTACAGATATATATAAAATATATATATATAAAGATAATACTTAGTGCCAGAATTTCCCCAAGCAAATATTCTCCATAGTTGTATATATCATCTATCAAAATCACATTTGCACATCACATATTAATATGGTCACAAATTTGCAGATACAAAAAGGTTGACTTGAATAATCAAGTATTTTTAATTTCTCCTATTTATTTCAAGCCAAAGAACATTTTAAATATTTCATCTCCTTAAATTTAGTAAGGAAGGTTCTGTCAACTCAGGGGAAATTAATAAATCATTGACAGTTAATCCATCAGCAAAAAGATTTAAATGCACCTCCATCTGTGGCTTGTACGATAAAATGCAGTCACGCAAAGCAAAAAGCAGTTACATTATTCTTGAGCTAAAAAATTCTGACTCTTTCTGCATGCAAAGCACATCCTGCACAACAAAAGCTATTATCAGTGAACTGCAGCCTTCACTAAGCATTCCCCTGAAGTTCATTATCACAGGACCTGGGTCTCGGCACAGTAAGATAATAGCTCCCTGGTGACTAGTAGCCAGATTGGCATTGCTGCTTTCATTCTCAAAGCTCAAGGCTCACCTCCCCCAAAGGCCACTGTTGCAGCCTTATACATGGTATAAAAAAAACATGGAAGTTCAAAACGAGTCATGTCCTTGAAGAAGAAAGAAGAGTGCTGGGTTTAGTATTAGCCTGCCAGTACTACAATACAATTATATGTAGGACTTGTAGAGTATGCATGACGTTGTATTGGACAACATACACAATTTTCTCCCCTCGTATTTTTTCAGGTGTTCACAAAAGGTATTATTTTGATGCTGCTGGGTTTCTTAACAAAGGCAGTGTTTTCTTAACATAGTAACTTATTTTACAAATGCTTTAACATTACATGCTTTCACGAGTGGGTGTAGTAGCTGCAATTGGAAACACCAGAAAGCTAAAGTCAGATTAAAAGGAAAAAGAAAAGGTTAAAGGTTACAGTGGCATATTCTTATGGAGTTGGCTACACACATTCCATTACAAATAGTTTTTTATTACAAATACCTCCAGAAATTGATAAAGAATGTAAAATTTCAATCCAAAAGAAAACCATTCCAGGTGCTGGAAATCTGAAATTAAAACAGAAAAGGCTGGGAATACTCCATAGATCAGGCAGCAGCACTGACCCAGAATGTCAACTCAGTTTATCTCCTTACAGGTGCATTTGGATTTAATCTCATTTGAATCCTACGAGATGTAAATGGAAGGTATATATTCACAAAATGCTGAAGTAACTTAGCAGGTCAGGCAGCATCTCAGGAGAGAAGGAATGGGTGACGTTTCGGGTCGAGACCCTTCTTCAGACTGATGTCAGGGGGGTGGGACAAAGGAAGGATATAGGTGGAGACAGAAAGATAGAGGGAGATCTGGGAAGGAGGAGGGGAAGAGAGGGACAGAGGAACTATCTAAAATTGGAGAAGTCGATGTTCATACCACTGAGCTGCAAGCTGCCCAGGCGAAATATGAGGTGCTGTTCCTCCAATTTCCGGTGGGCCTCACTATGGCACCGGAGGAGGCCCATGACAGAAAGGTCAGACTGGGAATGGGAGGGGGAGTTGAAGTGCTCGGCCACCGGGAGATCAGCTTGGTCAATGCGGACCGAGCGCAGATGTAAATGGATGTCTTTTATCACAATATGTATTTTTGTTTAACTTTTGATACTATCTGTTAAGTAATGGGATCAAAAGAATCAAAGAAATGCAAAAAAGTTGTATGTCATGATACCTACCTCGGATGAAAGATATGAGAATGTTAAATATAATTGTTTTCAATTGAACACTTCAAAAAGACGAGGATCCTTTTCGTGGTTAATAGTGCAATTAAAAGCATATTTAGCTCAAAATTACATGATCATGCAAGTTATTGTATTTTTTTCTTAAAATAGCTCATTAGTTCTAAACATAAAATATGCCTGGTAGTGACAAGTATCTATTTCTTGGCAAATCTTTTCTTACGTTTTCTACGCTAGCCAAAATATATAAAAGTATTGACAAATGGCATTTCTTGCAGCAATCTATACAGGTACAATTACAGTGATCTTTTGTTAATGACACCAGATTATGGAAGCACAATTTAAAAAATAATAATAATAATGAGAAGACCATTAAAAAAGTGTGCAAAGTATCATCTTCAGCAATGGCTGCATTGACTGGGTAATAGAACTCAGAGCAAAACATTAGCTGGATCCAAAACAAAACATTTACAAGTGTGTCCTCAATGCTATCCAATTACCATGAACTCAGAAATGATTCATTGTAAAGGAAGAGTGCTAGGTGAACGTTAAAATGCAATCTTAACATCGAACGTACGCAAAAAGAAATGCAGAGGTACAAATGTTAGTATGGTTTAAAGACAGCTTTAAAATCAGCTTATGTACGTTTATTTTATCTGATCATTGTATTAATATAAATTATAGTTAGCAACAGAATGTGACCAATTCCAATTATTCCATAATTGACGCAGTTGTTTACTACATGCAACTAAATGATCATTTTTTAAATGTTTATATATTACCAACTGCTGAGCTTGTGGTACTGCAAAATGTCTCAAATTAAAATATTTATAAAAAAATAAAAATCAATCTGCTGTGATCAACAAAATATACATGGCAAATATGCACGGTAAAACATTATCTAAAGTTTACTTTACCACTGAAGCGGGCTGTATAATTAGTTACCAAACCACAAGGAAGTTCTGCAGCAACTGCTTAGAAATGAATGAAGTTGGACTGTTTATTCATTTATAGGGACTGTTAAGCAAGTTCATGGGCATATGCCCAAGTACAGTGGGAAATCGGTATAATGAAAATCTTGCTTGTATAAGCATCACAGGCAGACTCAGACAATATCTGGATATAAATTATATAAGACAGCGAGAAGAAAAAAGACTGTAAAAATAAGATTAGTGAAAAGCACAAACTGGATAACACTTGAGACGTCAGCACTTTTATGCCTATCCTTAATCAATAATGAAGCAGTAAAGTCAACTACACTGCATCTGGAATTACATAAAGGCAAGACCAGGCAAGGACAGGATTCTTTCGCTAAAGATCAAGTGATCAAATGCGTTTTAATGAATTTTCAGAAGTTTTGTGCACATCATTCTTGGCAATAGATTTTTTAAAGAAAATTCCAGACATATTGAAATAATAGAATGTAAACTCCCCGATGAAAAATAATTTTAGCTGATTGTCCATGTTAGCCCAGTCCATGTTGAGCAATTCACAATGTCATATATTTTATAAATATATATTTATAAGAACAGCCATATGGGCTCTGAAACATGGACATAAATTCAAAACTCAATCTGCTGAAATCTTTTCAACCTATCAAAACTAAATCTACAAGACTTACTTAAAAAAATATTATTAACACAGCAACTGTTTTGTCCTACCTCCTGGTCAACTAACAACACTGTCAGGTTTTTTCCCCCGGATAGTATTCCTGTGCAGCACCTTGCAAAATGTTAACATATTACAAACACCACATAAAAGGAATTTGTTGTAACAACGATCCAAATAATTTCATTGAAGATTAAATCAGGAGAATAACTGATAGTGACAGTCCTAAAAAGTAGGAAATATTAGGATGGCAAAGGTGATCATAAGCTTACTTAAACCAGAGGGAGAGATTTCAAGAGTCTTGGCACATGTGAGCATAGCTGCTAATCATGCAGCAATTCAAATTAAGATGCCCATGACACCAAAGCATAATATGCAAAACAATTTTGTTATTTGTGAGAGATTAGAGAGCTCCTTTGAGAAAGGTGAAACTAAAATTTTCCTGGTCCAGGGGAGAAAAGTGTGCATCAAGAATAATGCTGTGATGGACCTGCTCCCTTTCATTCAAATTGTGCAGGTACTACTACCATTTTACATTTACAATAGGTGCAGGAGGAGGCCATTCGGCCCATCGAGCCAGCACCGCCATTCAATGTGATCATGGCTGATCATTCTCAATCAGTACCCCGTTCCTGCCTTCTCCCCATACCCCCTGACTCCGCTATCCTTAAGAGCTCTATCCAGCTCTCTCTTGAATGCATTCAGAGAATTGGCCTCCACTGCCTTCTGAGGCAGAGAATTCCACAGATTCACAACTCTCTGACTGAAAACGTTTTCCTCATCTCAGTTCTAAATGGCCTACCCCTTATTCTTAAACTGTGGCCCCTTGTTCTGGACTCCCCCAACATTGGGAACATGTTTCCTGCCTCTAACGTGTCCAACCTCTTAATAATCTTATACGTTTCGATAAGATCTCCTCTCATCCTTCTAAATTCCAGTGTATACAAACCTAGTCACTCCAGTCTTTCAACATATGATAGTCCCGCCATTCCGGGAATTAACCGGAATAATTGATGATCATTTGTTTCTATTTTAGTGTTGTATTGATCGGCAAATGTTCTGTGGATTAACTGAAGAGGACTGTATGCCATTGAAAGTTCCAGAAAGTAATGAGAAAGTCAACACAATTACAACTGTATGCTCACTGATACTGTAGGAATTCGTAGTTTCTAGTTTAAAAAAAAAATTAACCAAATTAAACTTTAAAATTTATCTTAATGAAAGAGCTACATCATCTGAGCAAGATAAATTACATACTTTGTATCAACCTTTTGTACTGTGGGGTGTATACACTGAATAAATATTTCAATTTTAACTTGTAGTCAGCTGCAAAGCACTAATGGATTTAATGCACAATTATACAGGCAAGCTCTTATTTCAAAGGGAACATGGATTATCTTCTGTGGACACAAAACTCAAAAATTACATTTCAAATGCAAAACATTGCAGTCACCTTGCTTCGTTTTTGAAAATTTGAGAATTATGGCTATTGGGAACCACCATCAATATTTTAAAAAATTCCTTCTGAAACCTAGTTCATTAGGCTTCAAATAACCTTTGAGCTCAATATGTATTTCATCATTAACTTTCACAATAGTAAAATGTGAAGTCATTTTTGAATTAGCAATATTTTTATGTGAAGTGATATTCCAAAGTCATGTCAGCAATTATGAAAGCTTAAAAGCTTGACTCATTTACCTTCTGCACTAAAGTACAATGATTAAAGACAAAGACATTCAAGTAAACAGATGTAACAATTACGTAATTTACACTATATTGAAACCAGACAATTTACTCTAAAATAAGTTTTCAAAATTTAATGATATACACCCCTATGATTTTTGACACAATTATGCTAATTGTGAACGCTGAACTTTCTGCCCAAGCATATGTAAGAGTTTTCTGTGTGAAAAAATTATTACAAGCATGTATTGACAGAAATTCTGTTGCGAATTAATTATCTTAATACATAGTCCTCCTCGGGTTATGGTAGGGTTTCGTTGTTGAGAACTATTGGTAATCCAAACAGTTCACATTGAAAATGTGGCCAAGAAATGAGTTCCCACATGGTAGAAGATGCCTACAGCAACCGGCAAAATCTCTCCTTTCCACCTGTCTCTTGTTCATACGTACAAACGGTGTACTATTCAAACATTCAAAAATTGGGTAGGACCTGCTTACTACTGGCAGGATTTTGTTGGTTAATGCCAACAAATACAGTCCCAAATGGCAAGTGATGCACAAAAATCCTGAACTTAAAAGAGATATTGAGCACGGTGCAGAGCTCAAATTTGCAAAAATTAGGGTAAAGAAAATGGCTCTCAGAACCTGCGCCAGGTTGTTTAAAGTTTATACTTAATCATGCTTTGAGTGATCACAGCTACTTAAATTAATCATCAAATTAAAGTATAACACATTTAAAACCTACTAGCAAAATTATGGCAGAAGCCACCATTCATAGATTTGGCAGATTCTCTCACCACCAATATTCATGCAGAATTACTTTTAAGTCCAGGATGCTTGTGGGCCAACAAGATACATCCACTGCATCTGCACCAGGTAAGTTCAGGTTTGGGACATCTATATAGGCTGTGATTGCAGACAGCGGTACAAAGCTGTAAAATCTATCCTATTACACTAATCCATGTCCAAGAAATTCATCCCTGGCAATGTCATTACTGTTCAAACTAGAACCATGCAAAAGTATTTTAGGTGAAAAATGGAAAAGGAGAAGGCGGAGTTTAGAAATTCAAAGGGCAGAGAGACAAGGCAAGGGAAGAACAAGGTTGCTTGGAGAATTGCGAGCTGATGGGAAATGGTGCAGTTGCAAAACCAATGGAGTCACTGCCTCCTAATATGAGAAACTGGGGTACAATCCTGACTGTGCATTCTGCCTGTAACCACATGGTGTCCTCCGGATACTCTGGCTTTCTCTCGCATGCCAAAGTTGCTTGGTTTGGTAAATTAATGAGCTACTGTAAATAAGGTAGAATCTGAGGAGAGTTGAAAAGAAAGTGCGGAGAATAGAAAAAAGGAATTAATATAAAACCAGAGCAAAAGGATGGTTGATAGTCGATGCAGACTTTTAAGTTAGAAAAGGATGATTGAGAAAAAGGTAAGAGAGGGAAAAATGTGAAAGAGAAAGGCAATAGACAGAAAAACAGAGAAATGTGTGAGAAAAAAGTGAATAAAGCGAAACAAGAGGAAGGATCGAGACCACATTTCTACACCCACCCGGCCTTTACGAGGTGATTAGTTTTATAAATATCCACACGCAAATTGTGAACACCCCATCATTTTTCTTAGCTACCTTTATCACTTTGCTTCTTTTCTGCGACTGGAGTAGAGAACACATCCATCGGGGCCCATTCCAGATAAAGAGGAACATGCTGGAACTAAGTATAAAAAACAGATATTTTTGAGAGCATTTTACTTGAGCAGCGTTAAATAAACCAAACTTTAATGACAAGTAGGCAAAATACTAAATACTAAATATTTTAAGGCTTACATGCCAAGGTAGCAAATACCATAATAACAAAATTATAAATGGCAAATGGGAACTTATCATTTTGCTATTAGCAAGAACAGCTGACTATATGAATGCTCGTATCAGGTCACTTGTCTACAAATAAAGATTTTGATCATAATTGACAACTTTTAAAATATTCTGGAGTGGTGAAATGGCAAATGTGATTTTAAATAATGCAGCACACACAACTGAAATAAATGTCTGGTGTAACTAGTTGTTGCTGGCATTTATGTGCCTCACAGCTTGTCCCATTTTAGTAGATCTACCTCAGCCTTGAATATCTTTCAATTTCCTTCTCTCTAATATATTTCTTCTTGAACGTATTCAAAGCCATTCGCTTCAAACAGTCCTTGCGATAATTGGTTCCACATTTTAAATACAGATTTTTATTTTTTTTAATTGTATTTCCCTCTGGACTTAGTAGTGTCTATTCTGTAATTGCAGTTCCTAGGTTTGGATTCTCTCTTAAATGAAAACATTCCACAAATACCTGCCCAACCCATTATTATTTTACAGATCTCAATTATGTCATTCTATGTCTTACCTTATTTTTCTCCTGAAGGAAATATTCCAATCTGTTAAATGTTTCACTGAGTTTTTGTAAATCATCCTTATAAATCATATTCTACATTTTCTCCAGTTTGTGCTTTTTTTTCCCATTCTACAGACCAAATATATGCATATTCTCTCTGCAGCCTGACCACAAAACCACACGTTTAAAATGACATCCTTAGTTTTGATTTCTATACCATACGATAAAAAAACAATGCTTTGTCGGGATTTGTATTTACTCTGCTCATGTGCGGCTTTTCATGACTCGCTCACCTACATCCCTTGACACCACTGCACTTCCACCAGCTTTTTAAAATAATTTCCCAAGATATAGCTGACGCCTATTTTCCCTACCAGAGTTCAACATCTGGCATTTATTCACGTAAAAGTTAATTTGGCAGTTCACTGTTCAATCTGCAAGTTTCTAATGTCAGGCAGAATGGTGCATTCTACTCGTAAGTACGGATCACTAACTTGGTATTATGAATGAATGAATGAATAAGTTTATTGTCCAAGTATGTGCAATATACAAGGAATGTGTCTTGGTGCTCCGCTCACAAATTACAACACAAACATACAGTTAACAATTAAGAATAAAGCATAACCACATCAATAAGGATACAACATTATGGTCTAAACATGCGGGTGCAAATAAACCAGAGCAAAACAGAGACTACAGACTTTGGTTATTGAGTAGAGTTACTACTCGCGGAAAAAAAGCAGTTTTATATCTGGCTGTTGCTGCTTTGACAGTCCGGAGTCGCCTTCCAAAAGGAAGTGCTTCAAAGATTTTGTGGCCAGGGTGAGAGGGGTCAGAGATGATCTTGCCCGCTCGCTTCCTGGCCTTTGTAGTCAATGGGGGGAAGGTTGCAGCCAACAACCTTTTCAGCTGATCGAACAATCCGTTGCAGCCTCCGGATGTCGTGCTTGGTGGCTGAGCCAAACCAGACCATGATGGAGAAGGTGAGGACGGACTCAATGATAGCAGTATAGAATTGGACCATCATTGCCTGTGGCAGATTGTGTTTCCTCAGTTGCTGCAGGAAGTACATCCTCTGTTGGGCCTTTTTAACTGTGGAGTCGATGGTGGCCCTCCATTTAAGGTCCCTGCAGATGATGGTTCTAAGGAACTTAAATGACTCCACAGATTTGACTGTGGTGTTGTTGATGATGAGTGGGGAGAGAGGAGGGAGATCTCTTCGAAAGTCTACAATTAGTTCCACTGTCTTAAGAGCATTGAGCTCCAGGTTGTTGCGATGGCACCAGGACGCCAGCTGTGTCACTTCCCGTCTGTAGGCAGATCCCTCCCCATTCTGGATCAGTCCAATCAGGGTTGTGTCATCCGCAAACTTGAGGAGCTTGACAGAGGAGTCCGTGGAGGTGCTGTAAGAAAATAACTGCAGATGCTGGTACAAACCGAAGGTATTTATTCACAAAATGCTGGAGTAACTCAGCAGGTCAGGCAGCATCTCAGGAGAGAAGGAATGGGTGACATTCGGCTGAGATTCTGCCTGACCTGCTGAATTACTCCAGCATTTTGTGAATAAATAGTCCATGGAGGTGCAGTCGTTGGTGTAGAGTAAAGGAGAGGGGAGAGTACGCAGCTTTGTGGTGTTCCTTTGCTGAGGGTCTGCGGGTCCGAGATGTGCTTTCCCAGCCTTGCATGCTGCTTCCTGTCTGTCAGGAAGTTGATGATCCACTGACAGAGGGGTTCAGGCAGTCAACTGGGAGTGATTGGAGTGTAGTAGCACTGGCACAATGTTAAAAGCAGAGCTAATTCCACAAACAGAATCCTGGCATAGGTCCCCTTGCGGTCTAGGTGCTGGAGGATGAAATGCAGGCCTAGGTTGACTGCATCATCCACCGATTTATTTGCCCTGTATGCAAACTGCAGAGGGTCCAGCAGGGTGATGTTTTTCAGCTGGGCCAGCACGTCTTTCGAAGGTCTTCATGACTACAGAGGCAAGTGCGACAGGCCTGTAGTCATTAAGACCAGTGATCCTTGTCTTTTTGGGTACAGGGACAATAATGGAGACCTTGAAGCAGGCAGGGAGAGTGCATGTTTGCAGGGACTGGTTGAAAATGTCTGTGTAGATCGGTGCCAGTTGTTTGGCACAGAGCTTGAGGGTAAAGGGGGAAACATTGTCCGGTACTGGAGATTTCCGGCTTTTCTGTTTCCTGAATAGCCCCTGCACCTCCACAATTTCTATTGTTGGAGACGGAGAAGTGGCCAGACTAATGTTGGGCAGTGGACGAGGTTGTGAGTATGTGCAAATTGGTCATTGCAGAGGGGTGGGAAGGGGCCAGTCATTGCAAACTGGAGTCAGTCTGTGAGTAGGTGTGAATTGCTGCTTGGGGGGTGGGGGAGGGGAGGGGATCCCAGGATTATGTTTCTGTTTCTCGAACCTGCAGTAAAACTCATTCAGGTCGTTGGTCAGCTGACGATTCACATCTTTCTGATTCACAGTTGTTTAAAAATATAAATTACTAAAGTACATTAGATCAGTCCTCCCAGCACTGCCCATCATAGATAACAGACCTACTGGTTCTCTAAACATGTCCTAATTTGTCATCAGTATCAAGATATACTTAATTATGTTTTTTTTTAAATTATCCATGCTGCGAATGATGACAGAAAACTGACCCTTTCAGCAAACTAATTTTCTCTTTCTTATTAACCAAACATTTAGAATAACTGTTAAAATAAATATATTTTCTCCAGTTGTTTAGGGAAAAGTGTTAATTTTAACACCTGTATTAGATAAAACACTATAAATGACAACTTAAGTAAAGTTCTCTCTTGATCCATTCCTTTCAGTAGAATACATAATTTCAATTCTAGTCTGACAAAGGGCCTCGACCCAAAACATCACCCATTCCTTCTCTCCAGAGATGTTACTCCAGCATTTGGTCTACCTAATTTCAATTCTAGCATAGGTATAGAAAGACGTTTTAAATCTTAAAACTGAAAAATTGGATTTATAACTCAAATTAAGTTCATATCTTTCACCTGGTTTCTGTTATTTACTGACTGATTTGACAATTCTGCCAGGAACCTTCATCGCTCTCTTGCAACCTTGCTTTGAAATGAATAACAAAGACAAATTTCTATTCGTATTGATCCGTGCAAAGAGCATACCTTAGAATAAGCAAGTTTTGTAAAAGCCTGTTTAGCCTCTGTAGGCTCAAAGAACTCCACAATGGCGCTCACTCCAGCTGGTGGAAGCAAAACCCGTCCAACGTCTCCGTGTTTCTTGAATAGATTCTCCAACTCACCCACTTGGGTGTCTGCAGGAATATTCTTTACAAGGATAACTGCTTTACTTCTTGGTCCAGCAGCCTAGAGGTATAAATCGTAAATATCACAACCAAAACCAAAATTGCTTGCAACTTCATTTAAAAACATGGGGGGGGGGGGGGGGGGGGACAGAAAATGTGTAGATAAAATCCAGTTTAGACAGCACCTAAGAGAGAAAGAATTAATGTTTCTGGTCTATGATCTTTCATCAGGTCGTGAAATGTAAGTAAACAATTCACTTAATTATGTATTTTTATAAATTATCCATGCTGCGAATGATGACAGAAACAGACCCTTTCAGCAAACTAATTTTCTCTTTCTTATTAACCAAACATTTAGGATAACTGTTAAAATAAATATATTTTCTCCAGTTGTTTAGGAAAAAAAGTGTGAATTTTAACACTTGTATTAAATAAAACACTATAAATGACAACTTAAGTAGTTCTCCCTTGATCCATTCCTTTCAGTAGAATACATGCAAATGGATTTTTATACACTGCAAATGGATCAATTGAAATTATGTATTGTCTTTCTGCTGATTGGTTGTCATGCAACAAAAAGCTTTTCACTGTACCTCGGTACACATGACAATAAACTAAACTGAAATGGAAGAGGGAGAATCTAGATCAAGCAGTCTCTGCAGAAGCCAAGGGATGGTCAAAATCATGAATCAGAACTCAGCATTCAGAAAGAGAGAAAAGTGGAATTTGTATGATTTTCCTGCCATGAAACATAATTAAAAATGATGAATTCACGCGCCTGGGGCTATGACCAATAGGTCTGAATAATCTCCGTACCTCCATTAAACCTGTGGTGGATCAAATGGGAGATCACACATGTAGACACAGTGCACCACACAAGACATTACGCCTCACCATTCTAAATCCGCCTGACAATGTACACACTGTTGAGAGTATTTTTTTTGCAGTTATATTTTGCGAATTTACAATGAATATTCTGGTTACACCAGAAGGCTATTATTTCATCATTGTTTTACTGGCTTTTACCAGGTTCTAAACCTAACCTTTCATATTCCACATATCTTCCTCTGAATCAAATGTCGACTTAGAATTACCTTCAATGAATGCAAAGGTATTCCCATGAATTCCATAACAATTCAAAGTATTTTTTCTCAACTTCTTCTCGTCTTATTCATATTTTCCTGATCAAAATCCTACTTTTCTTTTAAAAAATAAAGCTTCAATTTATTCATTTAGCATTCCCTGTTCCGGAACAGTCACAGCTTCTCATCCCAAATTTTATCCTGGTGAACCTACATTGTAAAATCTCAAAAACCATTAGCATGACTGTGATCCAAAACCCCTTATAAATTAAACATTCACATAGTTCAGCAAACTGTTGTCAACATACAAATGCGCTTGTACTGTAAATTCACCTTTATGAAATCTAGAATGTTAATCCTGGAATGACTGTATATAATTAAAAATTTCAGTGATTTTTTTCAATAATTATTTTCCTTCAATAAATACATACAATAAAGAATATCAGGAAAATAAAATAACTAGCAAATGAAGCAATTTGTATTGATTTTAAAAGTTTGAACGAGGGCAGAAATACAAAATAAATTACAAAGGGTTAACTTATTCTTCAGATTTGCAAGTACATCATATTGAGAAAAAAATGTGGTCTATCCATTTTCCTTGAAATAGAAATAATTAAATTGTCAAATGAAGAATGGCTTAAAATTTCTGTAGTCTTTTTCAGCAACCATGTTTGATGGAAAACATGCTTGGGCTGCTGGACAAGAGATTAATTACCACATGCTTTGTCAATAGTGCAAAAGGCACATTAATGTTACTGCATTAATGCATTAATCAACGTAGTGTATTAATTAACGATGTCTGTGGCGTCAGCTGCATTTGGATTGTCTTACCTGACTGAATGAATCCAAGCTAACTCCATTATCAACCAAGAATTGCCTGGTCTCTTGAACAATCTGTGTTTCACCGAGCGCCATACGGACTGCAACACTGCCTTTTCCTTCCTTCAAAACATGAAAGCAGTTTAAATTAGAGTACATGAGTAAAAAGCAGGCTTGGACCATTTGTCATTCAATAAAATTATAGCCAATTGTCAAGGGCCTCAAAGAAACTTTTCGGCTTGTTTTCTTCAACCTTTTGACTTCACTATCGTTGAGAACTCTATCTCAATTTTGAATTTATTTAAAAAGGTGGCCTCACAACACAGATATAAAATGCCAAAGATTCATAATTCTATGAGAAAAGAGATTCTTTCTCATTTCATATCTCCTGTATTTCAAGTTGATGACTATTTATTAACTGTAGCGTTGTCCACCGTAAATTTTAACTGTCTCTTTCCACAAATGCCACCTAAACTGCTGAGTATTTCCAGCATTTTCTTTTTTTTGCAGGTTTTAAGCACTTGCAGTTTTTTTTCCTTTCAGTTAAATGGCAACTCATTTTTCTGAACCACTGTCCCAGAATTCTAGTATCTTGTATTTTCATTCTTCTAAAATGATCATAAATCAAACTTGCTCAACCTTTCCTCATAAAACAATATTTTCATGGGTGACATTTCGGATCAGGACCCTTATTCAGACTCTGAAGAAGGGTCCCAACATGATACATCACCAATACTTTTTCTCCAGAGATGCTGCCAGACCGACTGAGTTACTCCAACACCTTGTGTCTATCTTTGGTATAAACCAGCATCTGCAGTTCCTTTCTACACGCATCAAAACATAGATAATGTGTCCTGGACACTGGTGGCTGGTTCAAGGTGATCATAGAATGGATTCTGGGCATATTTATCTGGTTTGCCCTTCTTGACAATTGTTCTGCTGCATCTGCATTCCTATTTTGAGTTTTACATGGTAAAGTCTAATAGTTTGAAATTCTTTCATACAACAAGAACTTTGAAAGCTTTGTGGATGAACTCTATTCAAGACCTGACACCCAAATGTAATCGAAGGTAATCGAAGGTATTTATACCCTTCAGACCCGAAACGTCACCCATTCCTTCTCTCCCGAGATGCTGCCTGACCTGCTGAGTTACTCCAGCATTTTGTGAATAAATACCTTCAATTTGTACCAGCATCTGCAGTTATCTTCTTGTACCCAAATGTAATCAGTCCTTTGGTTAAAAAGCAGAATATCCCCAGAATTTTGACCCGAACCTCCAAATGTGTATGATACCCACACGTGCCATGACAAGAGTTGAGATGCCAAACAATATACAATACTTGTCTTCGCATCATTTCAATAAAATTATTTTGTACATTCAAAACTCACGAATGGCACAAATCACTCACATTGACTTAACTTGGAAGAGGATACCTGCTTCAGTATTATCTAAAAGGACAAAATGTTTCTCCAAGTCTGCTGCTGAGACGTCTTACGAGATCTTCTCACCGAAAGCATCTTTTTAAATACAGTTCTTATTGTTTGCTCCCACCTCTCATAGTCCAAGGTCCATATAATGCGGATTCTGCCAGCACCCACCTGAATGATTCTAGGTTAATTCCATTTCTGCGCCTTCAACCCAGGGCCGCTGCCTATCTATCAAACCAATGCCAACACAACCGGTTGCATCTTGGACTAGGCACAACTGCATCATAACAAAATCACTCCACAACTCCATTCCTCTCAATCATTTAAACAAGCATCGAGCCACCTGCACCACTGCCCACTCTCTGCCACTGCCCCATTCCCCAATGCCACTTGTGACAATGCTGACTCCGAGCATGATCCTTCCTACCTCCCTCAAAACCAAAATCAACCATCTACACTTTCTCTTTGTGAAGCATGACCTACAAAATCTCATTCATCAATGTTTATGCATAATGGACCTATTTAATTGGGCTTCGTGTTTAACAGAATTTAACTACTGAGTTTTAGTTTAATTTACAGATACAGGATGGACAGGCCCTTCGATCCACTGAATCCATGCCAACCATCGATCACCCATCCATACTAGTGCTATGTTATCCTATTTTTTCATCGACTCCCTACACACGAGGGACATTTTGTTTTTAAAACAGAGGCCACTGACAAACCCACACATCTTTGAGAGAAAACCGACAGAGTCATAAGGAAAACGTGCAAACTCCACATAGACAGCACCCAAGGTCAGGACTGAACACAGGTCGCTCTACCAGCTGCACCACTGTGCCAACCTGAAAGAGCTGCTTTCAACAAATCTAGTGCAAGCAATACACCGTCAAACTTCATCCATAA
Organism: Rhinoraja longicauda; assembly: GCF_053455715.1. Lineage (NCBI taxonomy): Eukaryota > Metazoa > Chordata > Chondrichthyes > Rajiformes > Arhynchobatidae > Rhinoraja > Rhinoraja longicauda. The sequence goes on from NC_135977.1 coordinate 27,598,546, forward strand.
ATCTGCACATCTCAACCTCACTACGTTCTTTGAGAAACAGAATAATTTCTAACTTATATTTGTGGAAGTAGGCTGCAGTGTTTTCAAAACAGCTTCCAAGGCATTTAGTAATTATTGAAATAACTAGACTATTAATTCTCTCTATCCAAATCTAATTTTAATTTAAGAATATAACATTAAGCTCTTTACATTATTACATTAGCTTATATAACCTATTTGGGCTACCAAATTATCTAATGTTCCAATACAGAAAATTACTTCAACTTTATTGAACAATAACATTACTAATCCACATCTGTGAATGTCATTGCATAAGAACAAAGCAGGCAGCATGTGTTTCTTTGAAGAATAGTATTTTTGCAAATCAGCTTTATACCCTCAAGGTAAGTTTGAACTAATTAACAATAGATAAGCATTAGAACAAACATTTTTTTTCCAATGGCCATAAATATAATCCAAAGACAATTTTCTACAATTAAGTTAATTGGTGTAATTTTGGTTACTGTACCCCAGCAAGAATGACATCTTTGGTAGGTAAAATGTTGCAGTTCTCCAAGAGTTAAATTATTAGGACAGATGCATAAACTGAGCTGGTATACACTCTAAACAAAATTCGTAGCAATTTTATTAACATTTTCACAGGACAAGAATAGATAGCAGAAAGATTTTTTCCCCTCCACTGACAAGATGAAGGAATGTAACCAAAAAGCAGAATCAGGCCATTTGAGAAACATGACAGAAAACAATTATTGATGTGAAAGGGCATAAAATGCACATTATGCACAAATGCAACGTTATTAAGACTGCCTTAACTAATAATTTTAAATAAGGTAGTTTTCAGAGGATGAGCAGGTGAATACAGTTAGGATGAATGGTCAATTTCAGTGCATTAATACTCCTTGCATGCTTAGTTTAAGTTGAGGCATTATGTCAGGACAGATGGGTCCTTATTCTGCAGGTATAAGCCTACATGCCATCAATATGCAGCAGAATGAGAATTTTGTTGCAGACCTCACACAAGCACTGTAAATGCACAAAAGTCATCAATGGGAAAATTATTTCCATTAAACCTGAAGTGGTAAACTGATATTCAATCCGGCCACTGTGTTCTCATTGATAGTGCTTGTCAGATTTTTATTCAGTTACATTCCATTGCTTCCATAACTAGATTCTATCATATTTGCGCTTTGGTGCTGCTACATACTCTTATCAGCCAATTAGATCTACTTTTTATAACTCAGTTTAAATTTTAGCAAACATTCCAATGGCCAAAAGAAAAGCTTAAATTATTTTTAAATGTCCAATGCTCAAAATATCCTGGAATAATAAGAGCACAGAATCTATGATAAACAATGAGACCAAAACGGAGTTTAGTCCAAATTATTAGACTTCTTTCTCTGAAGATTTTTAGTTATACTGTTAACTATGATGTACAACAGTATTTACACGTGATATAACAGATCGGCTCCATCAGAAAACATTTGCCTGGATTTTCTGTACTTTGCCAACTGTTCCACACAATCCACATCAACACACAGAGCCTTGCTGCTTGGCTGCAGGACTGTCTGCAAAAGCAAAGTCAGCGTTCCAGATATGGTCCATGCAAATTCAGGAGGATGGGGGCCATAAGCAACTCCAGAGGCATATCACTGAACTTGTTTTCAAAAATAACAGATTTGGATCCATGTCTCTATAAACAACTATTGCCTCCCTTGAAGTACTTTTTTTCCACATGCTAAAAGTTGTGCATGAGTGTTCACACAAATATGGGGACGGGCTGGGGAGAGTCAAGGAAGAGAAAGAGGGGAAAGGAGTACTGGCATTATTCTCTTACCACTGAATACAGTGAGGATACAGTGAATGAGGCAAGAGTTAACAGGAAAATGAAGAGTAAAGTACCAAATTGCTGCTATCATCTGAGAATGAAAAGCTAGCCAGTTTTTAAAATGTAAAATGAAAGAAAGCGATCCTCTGGTTCAAATGAATCCAAATTGTCAATATTAAAACATTAGAGCCCTCATCAACTAGTCCAGCTGTTCATATCATAGAATAGTTGCAGCACAGGTCACATCGTGCCTGAACTGGTTACACATCTCTAAACATCATTCCTAACTAAAACAAAAGGCTTTTTTTGCAATGAAGTGATCCAAAAGAAAAATCAGAACTACTTTTAAAATGCATTTCTGTCTTGTAATATTTTTACTTTTTATTGCAAACCATCAGTTAAAATGACTTATCCCATTACTTACATGATCTAGCACTTGACTTTTGGTGGCATTGTACTTTGCTGCTATTGCATCAGCAACAGCATTACTTCCAACAAATAAGGTGTTCCAGTTATGCGAGCTAGAGTAAAAAGGAATACAAATTTATGCCCAATGTAAAAACAGATATTTAAATTCAAAAAACCCAAAGGAATTCTTATCTCTTAAAATCAGTGTCAAAGACCTGAACATTGTTTCACCAGTGAACGTCTCGACTTTTAACCTTATAAATAGATGAAAGGTTAGTCTTGAACAATGTGAAGATGGTTGGGCCCAAGACGTTGCCACGGGAAACTCCATCAGTAAGGTCTGAGGTTAAGATGACGGGGCTGAAAATAACACTTCACGCCCACAGACGTCAGCTTCAAGCTTTTTGATGCTCTCCTCAGTTACAAGCTGCCGAGGACAGTCATTCAGATCAAATCAGGAATTCAGCTCTATACTTAATGTTTACGTTAAAGTTGTAAGGCAGTCCGAAGTAAGTAGTCCAAGCAAAACATTTACCAAATTATTAATAAGTTCTATTTGACAGCACCACTATGATCTGGTCTACAAAATTAGGCAAGAAAATGTCAACCTGGGAATGGTCTCCAAAATACAATTAGGGGACACAGAAGCTTTAAAATTGTAAATGTGCTGATATCCAACCTGTTACTTCTGGCCTTTTCTTGAGCTGCTTTATTTCTCTTGAATGCAGAGGAACCCAAGTTACTATCACTTTCATCTTTCTCCTCTTTTACCATTGATGGCAAAATATGCATCATCCTGCCCTGAATAGAATAGAAAGTGAATTCTCTGGTTATTTCTCTTTTTACCAATTGTTACTTGCATGTTCTATAAAGGATTCTTTCTTTTCCATTATGTAAAGGCACTGGGGATGATTTAAAAATAATACGTTTAAGAACTTAATAAATGTGACCCAACTGCAGTATTACAAGACGCTGATAAACCAATGTACTAACATTATCACAAATGTGTAACTAACGATGAGGTCAATACGATTAGTATATTTAAGAAAATGTTAAGAACACAGAACAGATAGTACAGCATAGGAAAAGGCCCATAATGCCTGTGCCAAACGATGCCATGATCTATACAGTACTCGGCCATTCCCTGCACATCATCCATACCCCTCCATTCCCTGTATTATGTACCCATTAAAGCCTTTAAACACCACTATCATATAAGCCTACGCTACCAGCCCTGGCAGGACATTAGACACCCACCACCCGCTGTATTAAAAAAACTGCTTTAAACTTTCCCCCTTTCACCTGATAGCTATGTCCTCTAGTCTTTGATAGTTCCACCCTGGGAAAAAGGTTGACTGGCAACCCTACCTATATCTATGCCTCTCATAATTTTGTACACTTCTATCAAGTCTTCCCTCAACCATTGGTGTTCCAGCAAAAACAAAGCCTCTACGTCCTTCCTGTAATGAGGAGATCAGAACTGTCGCAATATTCCAATGTGGCTGAATCACAATCCTATAAAACTGCATCATGACTTCCTAACTTTTAAACTCAGTGAAGGCAAGCATACCATACTATTGCCATGTTTGATTGCGTTTAACTTAAAAGTCACACATTTCTGGACTTGTATCACAGGGTTCTTTTAAAACAACATCCAGTAAGAGTTTGAGATGCTCTGCATACTACTCAAATGAATTAATGCAACAATCCTGGAAATTTCCTTAAAATATATAAAAAACTCCAGAGTTTAAAAACTCTGCTCAATAAGACCAAGAGGATTATTTTAAAAGATTTATTGGCAGTTACATACTGCAATCCATGCCAAATATTTGTTGCACCACTCCCAACCCTTTACATTAATAGAAAAAGTACGCTGAAGTGGATATGGTTTTTGCTAAGTAATACATGTACCAAACCAGCTTGTTCATTCAATAAACCGCCACAGAGATTCATTGCGAGCTTGTGTGATTTATGCTCTCTGGTAGTTAAGAGAACATGAACATTCTTACAGTTCTCTGACAAACCAACTTTATCCACTGCTTTAGGCAAGAAAAATAACAGGCAGTGAAAAATCCTGACAAATGCTCCTGACAGGATGAAAGCTATTAATTAAATAAAGCAAACCTTCATTCGTGATTTAAGATCTGCTTCAGTCTTCTATTGGACATCCAATGCAGAACAGAATTTTATGCAGATGGTGTGAAATGTGCACAGTGCCACACGTGCAATGGTCTCAGTGTACTGGAATATCACATATCCAAAAGACCTGGCAACAAGATTTCTGCTGCATCCTAAAAATAGCCCCCCCAGCTATAGTTTGGGAAAACCTGAACCAGAATGTTAGTTTGTTTGATGCATATTGAAGATGTTCATTCAAAGACTACTTTTCAATTTTCCCTTTCTCAAAGCTAAAACTAGATAAAGCTGGAAAATATGGATAATATACCTCTTACAGTAAACCCTCATTTTAACAGTCGTCTTTATAACGAACAGACCTTTCGATGACTGCTCATGCCGCCCCCCCCCCCCCCCCCCCCCCCAGCTTACACCGCCTCCCCTGCCGATTACCGCGCTGGCTGCCCATTCCACTCCACGGCACGCACCGCCTCCTCCGCCGCTTACAGCCCTGGCTGCCTATGCCACTCCCCGGCTCCCACCGCCTCCCCTGCCCATTACAGCCCTGGCTGCCCAATCCACTCCCCTGCCCATTACAGCCCTGGCTGCCCAATCCACTCCCCGGCTCGCACCCCCTCCCCTGCCCATTACAGCCCTGGCTGCCTATGCCACTCCCCGGCTTGCACACCCTCCCCAGCTTGCACACCCTCCCCTGCCGCTTAAAGTGCGGGACGCTCTCGCCGCTTCACTTGCTGCTTAGACCAATGGCTGCCTGCCACCACTGGCTTGCAGCGCCTCTCAGCCTCTTACACCGCCGTTTGCCCGCACAATTCCTGGCTTGTGCCACCTCCAGGCTGTACTGTCCATCGTCATACCTGGCCACTGATCCTCACCTGCATTCTGGCCACCCACGGGCCGCGGCCATTGACTCCGCCGATCACCACCTCTCCCACGGCCGCCAGCAGGTCAACTCACTTGGATTCCAGCACCAGTTCCGGACTGAGAGTCTAAATAGTCTCAACCTGAAACGTTACCAATCTATGTTCTCCAGAGATGCTACCTGACCTGCACTTTGTGTACTTTTGTGTATTAACCAGCAATTGTAGTTGTTTGTTTCTACTACTCGTGCAATAATACAGGTGCTCCTCAGCTGATGATGGGGTTTCGTTCCGAGAATCCCATCGCAAACCGAAAATATTGTAAGTCGAAATGCGTGATCACGAAATGCGTGATCACGTGGCTGGAAGCGATCTGTGGCTCGCTACAGGTCGGTGCCATTTGCACCATCGCAAAGTCGAAATATCGCAAGTCGAAGCATCGTAAGCCAGGGAGCACTTGTACCTTAATCTGGTATAGCACACAATCGGCAATAACGGCATTCGCCCGATTGGAATCTTTTAAAATTATTTAGTCTTTATCAAAACACAGAATTAAATCACTTTAAATGGTGTTGTGCGGCTGGGTTACATTTTGAATTAAACTAAAAACATGTTGAGTTGCTACAAACATACCTGAAATACATCACCATCTAATTCAGCAAGGGCCCGCACTGCATGTTCGGGTATCATAAATGTAATGAAGGCAAATCCCTTTGGTGTCTTGGTTAGATTGTCTATAGGAAAGTGAATCTCTGACAATGGACCTGTTGGTAATTAATGGAAATGCAACATTATAAATTATTATTATGCAATTATTTTAATATAATCAGATTTAATTCTCTGGCTCAAGCTGATACCAAATCAGAAAAATGACGTGTAACATTTCTAAATGAAATGTATTACTTATCAAGATGCAGTATTGGCTGAAAATACTGGGTTTTGTGCCTTCATGAAAAATCCAAGTTCCGAGTCATCATCCACCTTCACAGAAGTCGATTATATATCTCACAATGTACTTGGACCAACTATTTATGGAATTCAATAAGTCTTTCTTATTTACTTGCTAGCTTAAAGACTTCACTGATTTCACTTGTGTAGCAAACAAGTTGCTTAATAAATGGCAGCCAAAAAAATCAGTATGCCAATGTTTTGTCATGAGCATAATAAAATAGTGAATGCTTCTTTAAACACTTATTTTAAAAGAAATCAAAAACAATGGGTCAGACTGCTGTCTTCCATTCCAATGCCTTGCACCCCTCACCATCTCCTGCAACATAACAGTTTTAGGCCTCAGTTCTGTGATCACCTGCAGTTGTATTGGGCAGTGAGCAGAGACCATCTTCAGATCTCACCCTCTGTACTACACTGATGATCTATGATAGACTTTGTCAATGGCTATGATAATCAGAGGCATTTAAAAACACCTGAAATTAATTTCGCAAATGACTCAAAACATAAAACGAGAAAGATTGGGATGGTTGTGGAGGCAGATACGATAGTGGGGTACAAGAGGCTTTTAGATAGACGCATAGAAGTGCACAAAATAAAAGGATGTGAATCATGTACAGGCAGATAAGATCAGTTTAACTTGACATCATGTTCAGCACAGACATTGTGGGCCGAAGGACACATTCCTGAGCTGTACTGTTCTATATTCTAATATTAGCCACTTACCATATTTAGAAAAAACTTTTTCTAAATCGTCCTCTGCACAGGTATATGGTAAATTTCGAACAAACAATCTCCCTGATTCAGAGACATCCTCTTCCACTTCACCTGCTTTCTTTTCCCTTTTTAGCCATTTTTGGTTGTCTGTTCTAACTGGTTTAGTTTTTTGTGCATTATCCATTCTAAAAAGTTCAACGTATCTTCTACCTTTAAACAAAGCAGAAAATATTTTTCAATCACAAGTTTTGACAACATTACATTTTTACTTTATAAGGATAGGTTATACAGGTTCAACACTGATTTTCCGCCTATAATCCGGACAATATAACGAGAGCTGTTGAAATTCCCTGAGCGGCCACAGATGCCACGGTAAACTGAATGTGAATGGAACGACTTGCCAACCGTCTCCCCGGTCGTTTATAGCCCAATCTTCTGAGCCCACTCCCGACTCGCAAGGTGCACCAGCGAGCCTCTCACCTGCTGCAGTTTTTTGCTGTCAGCAGCTTTATCTGTTCCCTGCTCAACCAACGCCACCTGCTTGTCCTGTCACTCTGTCCAGTCAGCCCCCCTCCCCACACCGCCACTTCCTCCTTCCCTTGGAGTCATCGACATATTCCACCTTGGAACTGACAGCAGATGAGAGAGCTCGAATCCCCAGTGACCGAGCGCATCCTGCCGTTGGCAACGAACTGAAGAAAGCACGTCCTGGAGGGGGCTACGACGCAAGCCACAACAACAGCCGTATAAACCGGTGAAGACTGGTGCAGACTGGAGGAATTGGCGGCATGAAACAGCAGCACAGCAGATGAGAGAGGCTTGCTGGTGCGCCCCTTGCGAATCAAGAGGAGTCAGAAGCCAGGTCTCCAAACGGCCGGAGATAGTGGGAGCTGGGGATGGATCAGCAGATGATTCCATTTACATTCAGTTTACATTTTATATTCGTTTTTTTTTTTTAAGGTTCTGGCATCCCCATGGTGTTTTAGAGACATGAGTGGAGTGTCATTAGGGGCCAGGAGTGTATTGTTATTTCATTATCACATGACTCCTGTTGGTCCAGAAAAACAGACACTCCAGAAAGACAATGGAACTGAGGGTGCCGGAAAGTCGGTGTGCAACCTGTAGAACAAGGGTGACTGCCTTATAAAAACATCTTACCCATGTACTCTCTATCTCGCTTCAAAGCCTTTTCAAGGTCATCTTCGGATTGGAAATCTACAAATACATATCCTGCAGAAGAAATATATTCCACAAAACTGAATTTATTTATCAAATGCAGCATCACTTTCTTAACATGACGAATATAAACACCGTCAAATTCAAAAGTCACATAATTTCAAATTGTTATTATGAAGCAATACATGAAACAAAAGCCAAAAAACCCCAATAAATGACCAAAAATAATGAGTGTTTAATTTGTTTCTTAATAGTGGAAGGGTTTAGTCCAATTACAAAAGCTAACTTCATGCGGTTGGTTATCTTTCCCATACCAGTCCAATGAGTTTGGCAACCAAACTACTAAAGTTTTGTTCTTAAAAATGTTGTGAAAACAATTTGAAAATAATGGAAGCATTTTTTTTCCAAATTAAAAGGAATTTGTTCAGATCAAAATATTGATAAGCTGTGACCATGTGCCAGCTCTGAACAAGGATAGGATTTGCAAAGGGACCAATAAAAGAAGCATTCCTGAAGCTAGACTTAAAGCTACTTTTCCCTTTTGATATGCTAATCATTGGGTTCATTACCTTTATGATTAAGTTGCCAAATCAGTAATCTAGAGATGTTAACTAATGAAGCATGTTCAAAACTCATCAAAGCAACTAGAAAATTTAAATTGTAAAGTGAGCTAAGTGGAATCAAAAGGTACTACCAGAAATTAGTGACAGCTGAAATCATCGGGTTGTCAGATAGATTTATCTAGTTCACTAACATCACTTTGGAAAAAAAATATGACTCTTCAACCACGTCCTGAAATTCCCACCATCACTTTTTAGCCAGTGCAACGCAATCTACACAATTTCATGAAATAGGAGCATGAATTCGCTACAGTAAATGGGGTCAAACCACTTTGCAGCTACCTATTTAACAGGGGATTCATTCATCAATGCAGAAATTTTTCCATGTCTGGTCAATAAAATGCAGCACAATATTAATCTGGATAATTACTTCTCCATTTTATAAATTGTCGTCAGACGGCATCTGATCAACAACAAACAGTCTAAATGAATAGTGTGCCATGAAAAGAAAAGAGGAAAGCACTCCACTGATTAAAGTCAAAAGTAGTTCAAAGCAATGCGGTTGCAATTGTTTGAGGTGTATCACCTCAGACACAACACAACAAAAAATATAAGAAATTGAAGTGGCAGTAGTACATCAAGTAGCCTACTCTGCCTTTCTATATCATCATTAATTCTATGTGTCAAGTTACTTTCTCCGACATTGCACTGCACTTTAGCAAGTCCTTTTGTTATTGTACTCAAACCTATTGCATCAAAGTTAAACACAACTTTTCCATTCCCGACTGCCTGGATGTAACCTTTCAACATCTTCTGAACTAGTACACTCAAGACACCCGGTATATCCTCATCACCTCAAAAATATTTTAATTTTCTATTCTTCTGGCCAAAGTGCACAATCGTACACTTTTCCATATGTAATTGGTCACCCACTTGTTTAACCTATCTGATTTCTTTGGAGCACCTTTGTGTTGTTCTCATGGTTTCCTTGATATTCATGGGCATGATTATTTAAAATACAGATATTCTTGTGACCACCCTGCATCACAATACATACCGTGGCTACAAGAGCAGTTTAAAGGGCAAGGACATCGCCTATATATTCTCCTTGAATTTACAAGTATGTCCAAGTCCTTAAGGGAGGCACAGCTGCTACTTCACAGTGCCAGAGGCCCGGTTTCAAACCTGACCCTGGTTAGTGTTTGTGTGGATTTTGCACAATTTCCCCATGACCATGTACTTTTCATCGGGTGCTCTGGTTTCCTCTCAGATCCCAAAGAAGTGTAGGTTTATGGATTAAATGGCCACTGTAAAAATTACCCCTAATGTGTAGGAATGGGATGAGAAAGTAGGATAACATACAACTAGCGTGATGGTCAGCGTGTAGTCAATGGACCAAAGGGCATGTTTCTGCGCTGTAGCTCCAAGCAAAACGTATCAACCTTTCTATAAAATGTATTGCCATTCCTCTATGATAAATGGTTCCAAATCCTAGTTCTGGCCTAATAGTACTGTACAAACACATTCACTACAAGGGCTGTAAGCTTCCAGGAGCCATTACTGATTTGGACACATCAAAAGCTGACTAGAACCAAAATATTCCAGGTATGGACAGGAGGAAGAAAGGTATATTGTAACTGCTGAAGTGCAAGTCAGAAGCGAGTGCAGACAAAGGCAAATTTTTATTTTTTGACTTTACTTGTTGATGACAAGATAATTGCTCAAGCAAGATTCAAGTGGCATGCTACTTGAAATTGTCGCACAATTAAGAGCTCTATCTAGCTCTCTCTTGAATGCATTCAGAGAATTGGCCTCCACTGCCTTCTGAGGCAGTGAATTCCACAGATTTACAACTCTCCGAGGAAAAACTTTTTCAGTCAGAGTTGTAAATCTGTGGAATTCACTGCCTCAGAAGGCAGTGGAGGCCAATTCTCTGAATGCATTCAAGAGAGAGCTAGATAAAGCTCTTAAGGATAGCGGAGTCAGGGGGTATGGGGAGAAGGCAGGAACGGGATACTGATTGAGAATGATCAGCCATATCACATTGAATGGTGGTGCTGGCTCGAATTTTCATTAATGTATGCGATAAAACTGAAATCAAACTACACATTCTAAAGTGTGACACACTGAGTTACTCTAGCTTTTTGTGTCTATCTTCGGTTTAAACCAGCATCTGCAGTTCCTTTCTACACTCTTTAAACATTATACATTTGCCAATATTTAAAGATGTCCAGAAGTAATGAACGGGTTATGTCTTTTCAAACTTAAGTTGATTTTGTCCACTATTTAGGGGGAGAAAAAAAAAGAAAAAGAAAAAATCACAAAAAACACTTAATTTTCTTTTTTAGAAATACAGTGTGATCCTTCAGCCCACTGAGTCCATGCAGGCCAGCAATCACCCTGTACACTAACACTATGGTACACACTAGACAATTTTATCGAAACCGATTAACCTACAAACCTGTAGGTCTCTGGAGTGTGGGAGGAAACTGGGGTACCCGAAAAAAACCTCATGCGGTTACAGGGAGAACGTACAATCATTGCAATCATGTATTGTTTTCCACTGATTGGTTAGCACGCAACAAAAGCTTTTCCCTGTACCTCAGTACACGTGACAATAAACTGAACAAAACACGAAACACGAAACTGTCTGTTCGGAGAGCACTCGAAATCCGGATCGAACCCGGGTCTCTGGTGCTATGAGGCAGCAACTCTACCACTGCGCCATTCTGCCGCCCCAAGGGAAATAGTAACCATACCATTACAGCATTTTGAGACATGCATAAAAAAAAATACAAAACTGTAAGAAAGAAAATTACTGAAACTAGAGTGGACAAACTAATTCTGTTGTTCATGGGCATGAACGAATGGACGTCGGACTTTTGAATTTAATAATATTATGGGAACTTGTTCTTACACAGGCACTTGTGTTTGTGTAAACTGGGGACAGCCTGCGTCAACAAAATAAATTGCTGTTTATCACCATGCAATAAACTCCGAGTACAAGAGTATTCTGTACCATTTCGTACATCTATATACTAAAACTCTCGTTTGTTTGTTTGTTTTGCTCCTGAACTAAGCCAAAACGGTACACAGTAGCACGACAATTTTAGGCCCACCTTCCTCACCGTCATCCCTTTGGTGCTAATGGAAGAAGTTTAATTGAAATCAATGTTATATTTTTAAAGTTATTCACATTTTAAAGTTTAAATCTATCTCCTAGGGAGGGAGGCGGGGGGGGTGTAAGGGTGCTGCACCAATGCAGGAGAGGTTTGGGCCCAACGGGTCCACTTGGTCTAGTAACACAAATATTGGATTACTTAAGATTTCTAACAATGCAAAATACAGCACAAGTATCAAATCTTTATTTCATCTTTGTTAGAGATACTAAAATGTGCATCACTCTCTAAGACAAATTATTGATCAAGAAGGTGAAGAATTAGTTACAGACCTGTAGCATTGCCATTTGCGTTTTTGACGATTCGAATGGCTACAGGTTTCAAAGGAACAAAGAATTCTCTTACTTGTGTCTAAAGAGATAAAAACACATGAATGCACATGAAAACGTGTGTGTGTGTATATATATATTTTTTTCAAATGTAATCAAAAATGAACATTGTTTTCTTTATTACACTCCCACTTTCTTACTCTTACATTTTATCTGTCTCTATCTCGGCCCCTTTGCTTTTCCCTCCTGTTAATTGTACATTTATCAGCCCACTGGAAATTATTATTGTTTTTCTTCTTTGTCTCATATGTCTAATTTGATTCTAATCAGTAATTTCATTTTGTTAGTACATTTATAAATATAAAATATTGTAACGTTCAAAGGTTCTATTATCCTGGTCGATATGCACCACATATTCTGCTTCAATATCTATCCATTATGCCATCAAAAAAGCTGAAAACAATTGCCACCACCTGCGTAAAATACCGAAGATAATATTAAATTTCAGATGTAATTTTTTTTCTCTGCTTCTGCTGACACTACAAAAGTAAATTTTCAAATTGTACATTTTTCACACCGAGATTATGTAATTAATGTAAAAGAAAACAAAGCACAAAATAACTATACCTCCTTCACATTAAAGTGAGCGCCTCGGAGCTTCAAAGTATACTGTGTAGTAGCTTCATTCTTATTGGATTGCTTCTAAAAATAATTACACACAGGTCATAATACAATACCATAAACTCATGTTCTATATTTACAGATTTGTCAGGCAGTTTTAAGTTGGATGATATAAAATGTTGGAATCAAAAATATATTGCAACGTAATATGGATGGACAGGTTTAGAAGGATATGGGCCAAACGCTGGCAAGTGGGATTAGTGTAGACTAGACCAAGTTGTGCCCATTCCTCGTGGAGGGGGGACAGGGAAGGGGAGAGGGTGACACTCGCCTCAGCCCCACGGCGCCAGCGCTACAGCCAGAGCGAGCAGTGGACCCAAAGCCTCTCCTGTATTGTTCTAGCATCCTCACCCCCCCACTCAAACCCCCTTATTCCCCCTCCTCCCCCAACTCAACCACTCCATCCACCCCCACCCCCCTCCCCCACCCCATTCATCCCCCTCCCGTCCCCTCCCCCGCACTGTATGACTCTATGACTGTGTACAGTCAAAACGTTTAGCCATATACAAATTTCTTTCTTTAATAATTTATAGACAAAATATTTTAAAACAATATTTTCAGATCTTAAATATTGAAGGTACTTGGCTAGATAAATGTCTATCTTTTCATCTTCTGGAACAACCTAATCATAATGAATTTAATGTGACGTCTCTACTATCATGTATATAGTTAGGATCTTTAAATAAGGCAATCTACTCAGAAAAGCAGGGGGATTATAAATCACTGAGTTAATTGGGGAAAGAACCTTAGTGACACCAATACTTTCCCTGGACAGGCATTAATTAAAGCACTCAGAAAATCTAAAAATTGAAACATTTTCAAACCTTCAGTGCTTCTTTCTTCTTAGATTCTTGTCCTAATTTCTCCAGTTTTCCATCTTGTTCCTTATCGTCATCAATTGTGTGTAATAATGCATTTCCTTCAGAGGATAACTTAATTTCTTCATCAGTCTCAGATCCTTCATTAATTTCAGAATTCACTTCTTCTGTCTTAACTACTTTTGATCTTAAATAATCCATGTCCGATACTGTTTTCTTCACTGCTAGATTTTTGTGTCTTTTCTTTTGTGCACCTGGAAGTTTAAATATTATGAGAAAGTGAGTTGCTTCCAGATCATGACCAGTACCACTTTATTAATACGAAAGATCAAGTATATTCAGGAGCATAAATCCTTCCATACAACATGGGAGCAAAGCTTATTTCTTGCTCATTGCCTTCCCTGCAGAAGGATGCCAGTTTATTTAGTAGGCAAAGTCAAAATAAATGCTTCTGCCCCTCACAGATAAGTTAAATATGATGATTAAGATGACATCACAGAACAAATCAGAAACAATAACTAAAGACACATGGAGGACAAAGAGTGGATCATTTCCAATATTTGACATTCGGCTTCTGGTGTGCTGTTATTCACTGCATAGGCCAGGATATCAAAAGGGCAACCTAAAGAGTGCCATCTACAAAATGAGTTAAAAAAAAGTCAGACAGTAAACCCTGCTTTGTCGGATTTTGGTTAGGGAAGATGGACGTATAGGCGGCCGCCAACACCACTCCCCGCTCGCACCGGCTCCCCTGCCACCTACAGCCCCGGCTCACACTGCTTCCCCTTAGGCTTACAATCCCGGTTGCTGACACCACCCCCGGCTCACACCGCCTCCACGGCCGCTTAAAGCCCCGGCTGCCACCATCGACCCTTACCTGTACTCTGTCCGGCTGCAGGCCCTGACCCGTTGGCTCCACCTATCCTCACCTCTCCCCCAGCAGGCCTGGGCAGGGTCTTTATCTCACCTGTATTCCAGGCCCAGTTCCGGATTGAGTGTCTGAAGGAGGATCTTGACCCAAAACGTTACCTATCCATGTTCTCCTGAGATGCTGCCTGACCTGCTACTCCAGCACTTTGCGTCCTTTTGTCTATTAACCAGCAACAGCAGCTGTTTGGTTCTACTACTTATATAATTATCATTGTACAATGATAAATCTTACTTGGTTATAGTGGCAAATTTGCAATAACAGACACCATTCCTCCTCTACGGTCTGCTATAATGAGGGTTTACTGTATTTCAAGTCATCTGGTGGTATAATTAAAATCTTGGATCATCTAACATACTGAATGCATCCAAGATTTCCCAAACAGAAACATTAAAAGAATAAAACTTAAGTTTCAGCTTAAAACAAATTCCCAGGACACTTTAAAAGAGGTTTTACACTTTACAAGTTAAAATTAACAAGTTTTTAGAGATTTTTGAAAATGCTTCTGAAGCTCGTTAAGCACCAAGATGTCTTTGCAATTTATCAAATTATTTGAGATTTTTATAGCCATTCCTTTCCATTTAATGAAAAAAAAACACTGATCCCAAGCTCTTCCTCTGGCATCCAATGTTTGTGTGCAGCCTCCTTCCCAAATGCAAACTGGTCCCGTTTCCACATTCCCACACATATGTTGAGATATCAAAAGTTACTAAGTTAGGCAGAGTAAAGATGGCAAATACTGAGTTTTAACATCAACACACTGCAAAATCTGGGACAATATTAATCGTGAACTATATTTCCACAAATTAATCCTACATTGGCAGTGGAACATGACCTTTTGCACCACCATGGACGTTATCTAATTGTGCTTTTCAGGCGGTTTTTGCCCAATGTCTTGTACAATTTAAGTTTTAATGCATTGTCCTAGACTATGTGTCTGCAATGCTGGTGCAAGCCAGATTTTCATTGTACCTGTACCCCACCATATAACAACTTTGTTTCACTTTGTTTGGTGAATTTGTACTCGACTTTTGACTATTAAAATCTGACCCGTTTACTCCAATGCAAGGCTATAAGTGTTTACCTTTTGTTCCCTTGATATCTTCTTCCTCACTCAGTTCTTCAGAATCATCTGAATCAAAATTTAGATAATCATCTACCTTTCTTGCCTCTTCCTTCTTTCCAGATAAAGTGTCATTTGTCCAGGTTGGTACTTTGCAACGTTTCTGATGTACAGCAAGAAATTCTTCAAAGTTGCTATCTTTCTTCAGCTTTAGAAAAAAAATCAGCCATCACATTTCACACGAGTTATTACATATGTTACTGATTGAAAAACCAATGTATTCCAAAACATCAAATTTCTACTCACAGATTCAAGCTCTTCAATGGCAAGTTTCTTTTTCTTATCCTGTAACAGCAAAAGGAAATCTGAGCCACAAAACCTGAACGAGTTAAAAACCCATCATCGCATTTTGCTAGCTCTTAATTTGCCCTCAAAACAGATAATGAAATAGCGCAATGCTCAACCTCTACCACAAGATGTCAGCAAAACACTTATGTAGAAAACATTCCAATAGAAATTTAATTTAGGCTTTAAATTTCTCAATTGAAATATAACATTTTTACTCCTGTTTATTCCTAAAATCTTAATAGTTAAGATAAACTGCTTGCTCGATTGTTTCCACAACTTTTCACAGTATCATATTCAAGCTATGATATGATAGGGCGGCACGGTAGCGGTAGCGCAGCGGTAGAGTTGCTGCTTTACAGCGAATGCAGCGCCGGAGACTCAGGTTCGATCCTGACTACGGGTGCTGCACTGTAAGGAGTTTGTACGTTCTCCCCGTGACCTGCGTGGGTTTTCTCCGAGATCTTCGGTTTCCTCCCACACTCCAAAGACGTACAGGTATGTAGGTTAATTGGCTGGGTAAATGTAAAAATTGTCCCCAGTGGGTGTAGGATAGTGTTAATGTACGGGGATCGCTGGGCGGCACGGACTTGGTGGGCCGAAAAGGCCTGTTTCCGGCTGTATATATATGATATGATATGATAAGCTCCTGGTTTGCTTAAAGCAGGATGCCACCCTGCGACTGCCAGCAAGCAGCCACCCTTTGTTTTTGCTGGCAGTGCCCTGCAACTAATGCCTCTATCAGAGGGACACCATTACCAATTGCAGGACACAAACCCTTGTGTTTCTGTTACAGCTGCCTCACACACACACGCATCCATCAATGGGAAGCACTTTGGTTGGTTCAGAGTGCTGCAGGACAAATAGTACAATAAGCAGAGCAAAGGAAAAGACAGAGCGCAGAATATCGTTCTCAGCAAACTCAAGTAGACTTAATTCAAAGTGTTGAATTCGCACAACTGCACAGAAACTAGTTGATCAATCACATCACCTCACAATGACAGTCTGCAATAATATCACAGCTGGTAAGCAAAGGGCATCACATGCTTTTGATTAGAAATATCTTCAAAATGAAGTTTTGCACTTGATAAGGACATAATGTATACCACAAAAGGAAAACAAACTCTAAGAAATCTTAAGTGTCAGTAAATTATGAAGGAGGCTGCAGGGAGTAGGTGGCCCTAGGAACCAACTTTTAAAGGACCAACAACCAAGTCAAGAATTACAGCTAGTTGAAAAAGAATGATTTCTTTTGTAGGCAGAAAGAGCAGAGGTGCTGAACACTAATGACATCCATTAACGTGTCATTCTAGTTATCATATTTCGAAGACAGGCTAAGAAAAACAAGCAAAAGAGTAGGAGCTCAAGCAAGCTAGCTTGAGTGCTTTTCAGCTGTTTTGCTTGACTTGTTCTAGCAATTTGTTCATCTGACACAGGACGACATTTGTTTGTTTAGCTGACAAATGAAGTGGCATTATAATTTATTTTATATAAATAAAATAATGATTCTTAGAATAGTAAACAAAATTCAAAAATTGATGCTGAACAAATTTAATTAGATGATGACTCCTAAATTGATGGAGATTTAAATGTCAGAAAGTGGTGCATAAATTAGTATTTTTTACCTCCATTATTGCTAATGTCCTGTAAATTGAGGCATATTACACTAGAGTTGCCAACAATGTCACTAAAGTCGATTGGTTTAATTTTTTACCACCTCTAAAAAGACTATTATTATCAAATATGGTTGAGGATTGAAGGGGGATTCTTTTAGGCTGCTGAAATCTAAACCAAAAAAACAAACAGCTGAAAGAACTCAGAGGACCAAAAGACTGCAGATACTGGAATCTTGAATAAAAAACAAACTGCTGGAGAAATTCCACAGATTGAACAGCATCTGTGGAGACGATTTTTGACATTTTGGGTCAAGACATTGCATCAGGTTTATTCTATTGCCCCTCTTAATACCACACAACTCATAACACTGAACAGCAACGACACAGATTGTTAATGTAGACCCAAACATTAGAAATCTAGCTCAGTAAAACACTTTCATTCATCAGTTTAATTATTTTTTACGAACAGGATTACTCCTCTCAAACCTTTATCAAACCACGAGAAAATAATTTTCCAGACCAAAGCTGTAAGTGACAAAAGCAATAAAGTAAATCTGCGCTGCGTTCTGCTCAAGATGGAAAGAATGTTATAATAAAAGCAAATGTCAAATGCATACCTAATATACATAAAACATTCTTTATGTTCAAACAAATAGTGCTTTTGAATTGCACTTAGAACAGTGATTTATCACATTTAAAATTACTTGAAATTTATTAAAATAATAATGGCAGAGCATGGGTTTACAATACATTTACTGTGTACCTTTTCCTTGTTTTGACCTTCTTGTTCCTCTGGCATTTTTGGTGTTTCTCCAGTTGAATTTTTTTGAGTGTGTTTACTCCATGCTTTGGGCAATCCTGGATCCCCAAATGATTTGCAAAACTCCACCTACAATAAAGAGTTTAAGTGTTAGCTCATAGTTACGGCAGTGGAAAAATTTCCTCGCACCGTTTGAAGGCAAATTTGGAATTTGGTAGTGGTCAAATTTTCACCAACGTCATAAATAGTATGTAAATAATTGCCATAATTTCTGTTTGGTTTAAGACACATACCATCAAAATATTTTCCTTGATCTCCATTCCCTTTGTCCTATTTTCACACCTTACAATCCCTTATCTATGTATTTCCCTTTCCCCGGACATCAGTCTGAAGAAGGGTCTCAACCCAAAACGTCACCCATTCCTTCTCTCCAGAGATACTGCCTGTCCTGCTGAGTTACTCCAGCATTTCGTGTCTCTCTTCGGTTTAAAACAGCACCTGCAGTTCCTTCCTACCCATCAAAATAGTTTGCCCCTACTATGGGGGCACAAAGGGATTACCCCCATCCACCAAATCGAGACGAATATGTATATCACCAAACTTTTGGTGATAACCCTACCTAATTTTTTTTTTAAATTGCCTTAGGACAATTACACTGTAATTGTCAATACAACAATGTACAACAGTCTCAATCATACTAATGTAACCATTGAAAATGCCTTTCAAACAACTCTAGAATATGGGAGCAACCCATTCAGCCCTAATTTCCAACTTGATTTTATCTTCTTAATTAAAGAAAATTTAAATTTCAGCCACGACGGACAGGAACTGAAGAACTTTCACGGTGCTTTGAACATCAAGGACACCGAAACTCTTACTCACGCGGTGCACCTATCAGATCATTTAAATCATTCCCACTGAGGATAACACACATTACAGCAGAATGCATCTCCAAACCATTAAGGTAACAACACTTAAATATGGGTAGATAGTTTTCCTTTATAACTTTAAGATCTGGGTAGGAAAGAACTGCAGGCACTGGTTTAAATCGAAGGTAGACACAAAATGCTGCAGTAACTCTCTAAGATCTGGGTATTGGTTAAAGAACAAGTTCACCGTAAATCGTAAAGCTAACATTGCAGGATGCAAGATTTTAAAACTAACAACAATATCCACTGCAGTACATCTGCTGCCAATTCACAACCTTTGCCCCTCATCAACCTCTGTGCCATTCAGCATGGAAAACCACTCCAACACTCTCCATTGTATTGCTCGACTAGTGAAGCTGCTGCCTTACAGTCCAGAAACAGGCTTCAAACCTGATCAGAGTTTGCACATTTTCTGTGACCATACTACTTTCCTATGGATGCCTCAGTTTCCTCCTACATTTAAGACAATGATTTCCGTTCATTTCATATATGAAATAGGCGACAACGCAGCCAGTAGGGCACAAAGTGAAGGGGGAGGAAAACAACAAACAAAGGGGTTGTTTGTAGGTTACCTAAAATCATACAATCAAAAGTTGATACCGTTAAGCTGTATAAGATGACAGAGAATCCTGGCCGTTTTTGTAATTAGTCTTAAAATCCAGGCCATTGTTTTTTTGGTCTTCTACAAAATATTTATTCCTTGCTTCTAAGTGGGTTATTTTTCCAGAAACTCTTCAGATGTAATCAGACCTCAAGTTATGCCAAATAATGTGTCACATTGAGTTGAACTAAAAATTGCATGCCTAAGAAGGAGGTTATTTCCACAACAGTTACTTTCGCAGTTTTCGAAAAGACCTTTGCTTTCTTTGATTTGTCCTGTGACTTCATCTTACTCCACACAATATCTCTTAGTCATCTCTATTTTCCTACATTCTTCAATCTTCAAAATTCTATTCACCTCCTACAATGTCCTGCCATTTAAAGTTGCCTCATGTACATGCTGGTATGCCCTCTTTAGGCTTTGCTGTCTCTGAACTACAGTCTGTAGTAAAATAATTAAATGTCTTGTGGTGGAATGATGGTACAGCGGTACAGGTGCTGCCTTACAGCGCTAGAGCATTGGGGTTTGAACCGGTTTAGTCTAAGGGTGCCATCTGTATGGAGTTTGTACGTTCTCCCCGTGACCGCGTGGGTTATATCCAGGAGCTCCAATTTTCTCCCACATGCCAAAGACCTACAGGTTTGATTGTCCTGGGAAAATCCTGCTCAGAAAATCACCATTGAAGATTGAGAGGCCTTACAAAACATGAAACCAGCTAGACTAGGGCAACCAGAATTTAAGATCATATTTTTCTAAATAAATGAACAATATTCAAACATACTTACTGCAATCCTGGAAGTGTCTATGTAGCTTTTATTGAAATGTTTGAAAGCAGCTTGCGCTTCCTCTTCTGTTTTGAATCCAACAAATCCAAACTTTCTAAACTTTCCATTTTTTGTGAATTTTAATGTGCCGTCTGTCAACGTTCCAAAGGCACCAAATAGAGATTTAAAGCGTTCTTCTTTCATCTGGGAAATGAAAAAATATCTATGAACAGCCTAAGATCAAGCAAGAAAAACATTTGTCAAGAGGAGCACGAATTGCACAGGCATAGAGGGTGTGCACAACGTGCTGGACTGCGGGGTTAATAAAGAAGGTTGCACCCTGGTCAGTATGGACGTGCCAGGCCAGATGGCTTGATTCTATGCTCCACGATTCTAATATGCTCGTTTTTAGAGACATCATACACACTTCCCTTTACAACAATTGGGTGTTGAAATATTCACCCTAAATAGAGGCAATAATAATATTAATATTTAATATAGAAGAAATAATACTTCAGACACACTTTCTAACCACTTTAACGTTAGAGATTGTGCCATAAGTTGACAAAACCTTAACTCTGGGAAAGCAGCATTAGCCCAGTGATTAGATATTCTGCACCAACTCCAAGAAAATATTCAAATGGTAAAGAATAGTATTTCTTTGCATTAATTAACTATGGCTCAAAATATCATAATATGAATTAGAAGTTAGTTGGGCCAGTTCTAGATCTCATTCGGATCATCACGATGTTAATTTCAGTTATCCATTGGCACAGTAATTTAAAACGATAATCTGGGGCAATGAACTATATGAAATATTCATTGTCCACTAACTTATTACCCTCTGATCAGCATACTTGCAAGTTTGCCTGTGGAATGTTGATAAACTTCAGTGCATTCTTCAAGAGCTGCCTTTCATGGTGTCCACTATCCCCTGTTGTCATGAGTTTTGCATTTAAAGCCACGCCGCCGGCAAATAGTGGAACATAAGAGTGCCCACCTGCAGCCAGTGCCCAGTATGGCCAGAGAGAGTTGGGGGAGGGAGTGACAGGAATATGGGTACATTTGTAATCGGATCCAGGATCTAGAAAGTGGGTCAGTTGTATGACTTCTGTAAAAACTTACAAAGAAGTTGTTGTTTCCATGGAGAGGTTCACTGTATGTCAGTGCTACCTTTGGGTCACTGCCTGCAATTTTAGTTGTAGCTGCAATTATTTGTTATCTAAGGAAAATCTGTGCCCTCTATCCTGTAAGATTTGAGAAGTTTTCCCTCATTCTGCAATCACCACCAAACCAAAGAGCTGCAGTTTGGACATTTTAAACGGGAGACTGGGGCTGATAGCGGAGAAAGGCTGTGGTCAGTTTACCAAGGGATGTCACAATCTGTGGGTCCTAAGATGGCTGCAGGACCTCGTGACCAGCCACAAAAGTAAAAACCTTACAGCCCAGTCTCTAGGTTTCTGCAAAGCCACGGCCAGAACAATGGATAGGTATTGGCCATGCAGAAACCTGCGAAACCAGGTCGAAGTCCAGACACTGGGGCGCTGACATCAGCATACTCACAATGCCCCAAGCCGACCAACAGTTAATCTCGTTAAGGGGGCACAATAGCCCATAGAAAACTACCTGGTAGGTGATGGGAAACCAGTTAAACCCATCACCTCGCAACAAAATACCAATTAACACCGTCTGGCCATCCCCGGTACCCCCGGACATAAGCGCAGATCAGAGAGAAAACTCAATACATATCTTTTAAACAAAGAGATCCCAAGATCTGGCGGGAGATAGGACGGGTCAGAATAGTATAACTGGCCACGACTTTTGGGTTTTAAACTCAAGTCAAACGGATGCAGGAGGAAGAAAAGACAGGCAAGAAGAAGCGAAGTGCAAGAGAGAGGAACAGGCACGCAACTCAAGAAGAAATACTGCAAGAAAACCTGCAAGGAACGCAAGCCAGGAGAAAGACGAAAAAGACAGGCAAGAAAGACACGCTCACAGCAGGGACAGCAACGCTCGCAACGACTGGCCAGGAACGCAAGAAACGGAAGGAAGAAACTCAGGGGACAAGCACGACCCTCACGGAAAGCAGCGGAGAAGCAGCACGAACAGCCAGTAACCCCAGTAATAGCCCCATGGTGAGCATGTACCCCGATCCTGCACATCCTGGACATAAGTTTAGTGTAGAGGGGAGGGTGGTTTGAATAAACGTGGGTGTGTAAAGGAATATGTGTTGGTCAATTTTGCGATGTGTCGTACGTTCCCCATCTTACAGTCGTGTATATGTCTTGTAGAACTGTGCGTTTTAGAATTCAGAGAAAAAGGTATTCATGTATATGTCTTGTAGAACTGTGCGTTTTATGATTCATAGTCAAAAGTATTCATGTAATTCGGTATATGTCTTATAGATATGTCTTATAGAACTGTATAAGTATTCATGGACAATAATCCCAAGCGCTCAATAAAAGCCTTTTCCATTTAAACCCTGGTCTTCAAATCTGGTCTGGTTGAGTTTTTTTTCTGCACTATCAACGCTCCTGCATCTAAGTCCAGTGTCTAGAACCGTAGGGGGTGAGTGGGTCGAACCACTCACGGGGAACCAGTGTGCGCGGCCTGGTCAAGGGATCAGAGCAAGGCACGGGGACCTTAGGTCGGGCGAAAGCTCGGCGCAGAAACCCCTTACAATCCCTCACGAACAACAAGAACTGAATGTATGATCACTATGTCAACAGGAACAAGCAAGCACACATGTCTTTAGCACACCGAGTTGTAAGTAGCAAATGTTATATCATGGAAGTGTTATAAATTATATTTTACAGATTTCTTATTCAATACTTAATTCACTTCAATGGTCTTTTTCTTAATATAACAATTTCCACATAACAATAGGTGTCACAGGCAGGTGAACGGCAAAACAAGTTTGAAGGGTAGTGAAGCTGACAGTTACTAGGTAAGAAACCTTGAATAACCTCATCCAAAGCTATTATTCAATCCTTTATGCAACTCAAACACACTCTAAGATAGTCTTATATTCCTACACATGAAAAAAGAATCACCACACCCTTGTGCCTTTGACAACAAACTAATCTGAATCGGAACTTTGTCCTACAAAATACTACTCGCAATTCCCTAACACCAAGACCTCAGCCTAAGCCTGGAGAGGGCTCCTGTGACGTGGAAGACATCCTGCCTGGTTCCTGTATCAAAGAGGATGCCCCAGCTCCTCCAATGACTACACATCACAAAGTCCCAGGAGAGGCTGGTGCTCACTCACCTGCGACCCCTGGTTAAACCCTACCTGGACCCCCTGCAGTTCACTTACCAAACAATGATCGGGGTTGAGGACGCCATCATCCACCTGCTCCATCGTCCCTATGTTCACCTAGATAATCCTTGAAGCATTGTGAGAGTCCTGTTTTTTTACTTCTCCAGTGCTTTTCACAGCATCCGGCCGGCACTGCTAGGGAGCAAACTGACGAAGATGCGGGTGGATGCTCCATTGGTGTCCTGGATCATCAACTACCTGACTGGACGACCACAATATGTCAAGCTACAGAACTGTGCCTCGGACATGGTAGTGAGCAACACAGGGGCCCCACAGGGGATGGTCCTCTCTCACTTCCTGTTCACTATCTACGCCTTCGACAACAGATATAACTCGGACTCCTGCCACCTGCAGACGTTTTCAGAT
This sequence comes from Rhinoraja longicauda, assembly GCF_053455715.1. Taxonomy (NCBI): domain Eukaryota; kingdom Metazoa; phylum Chordata; class Chondrichthyes; order Rajiformes; family Arhynchobatidae; genus Rhinoraja; species Rhinoraja longicauda. Next base: position 27,622,814 of record NC_135977.1, read on the forward strand.
GACTCTGCAATTGTGGGCTGCATCAGTGCAGGGAGGGAAGCTGAATGCAGAGGTGGAGTCAACGACTTTGTTGAGTGGTGTGGGCGGAATCACCTGCAGCTCAACACCGACAAGACGAAGGAGTTAGTGGTGGACTTTCGGAGAAGAGGAACACCTCCTGTCCCCTGTCTCCATCAATGGTGTGGATGTGCAGTTTACAGGGAGTACAAATACCTTGAAGTGTACCTGGACAGTAAACTGGACTGGACTGGTCCAGGAAAGCTGAGGCCCTGTACAAAAAGGGACAGAGTCGGCTGTACTTTTTGAGGCTCCACTTCTTCAACGTCTGCAGTAAGATGCTGCAGACGTTCTACCAATCGTCGGTTGCCAGTGCCATCTTCTTCGTTGTCGGGTGCTGGGGCAGTAGGGTGAAGGCCGCAGACATCAATAGGATTAACAAACTCATCAGGAAGGCTGGCTCCGTCCCGGGGGCAGAGTTGAATTCATGGTCTTGGAGTGGAAGACGCTCCTCAAACTGCAGAGTATCTTGGTCAATCCAGCTCATCCCCTCTATGATACATCGGTCAACCTGAGGAGTACCTTCAACAACAGACTGGTTCCACCAAGATGCAGTACAGAACGCCACAGGAGATCCTTCTTCCCTGTGGCTATCAAACTGTCGTGGGGTAGACTGACTCCCCTCCCCACCCCCCAATATTTGCACATCCCAATCCTTTCCACTTGTCACTTTAATTTCATATTTCATGTATTTTGTGTTTTATGACTGTTGGCAGATCAATTTCCCTCCTGGGATAAATAAAGTTCTATCGTATCGTAATCCACAGATCATCCCCATCTGTGCCAGCAGACCTACATTAATGGAGGCACGAGGATGCTGGAATCATGAGCAAAAATAGTTCAGGAGGAATTGTCCTCTACTGAATTCTGCTGACACTTCGTGCTTTGCTCATGATTCCAGCATCTGCAGTTTTCTGTGTCTGTGGGGGGAAGTGAACAGACCACAGACTGCTTGTTCGAAATAAGGGTCCCAACCTGAAATATCACCTGTTCATTTCCCTCCACAGATACTGACTAGCCCGCTGAGTTCCTCCAGTACTTAGTGTTTTTGCTTTAGACCTACAATAGTTCTCCATTTCAACATTCTTACCCCACTTTCAGATTCCTCCACGGTGGAGTTCTCAGCTCTGTGACCTCTTGCGAGACCCACACAGACTCCCGCACTACTCTAAATCCATCCAGGAGTCAGGTGGAACCTGTGGTAGCAGCTGTCAGATTTCTCTCCTCAGGCCCCACACAAAGTCTCAACACATTCCCTCTCCTCCTGCTCCCGGGATCTGGCCTCGCTGGCCGAACCGTAGACAGGACGGACGAAGCAGATGACAGACTGATTGCCCTTCATGGTGTCCCCCATCTGAAACACTGTCTGTACATGTTCCTCCACAGATGCTGCCTAGCCTGCTGGAGTTCCCCCAGCACTTTGGGGTTTTATTTTGCTTAAGACCAACATTAGTTCTCCATTTCAACATTTTTAACCTGCGTTCAAATTCGTCCACCGTGGAGTGTTCAAATGCATAAGTGTTGGAAGAAACAGAGTTAATTCGGGTCAATGTCCCCACTGAATCCTTACTTGCTGAGGGTTAAGACTGCTCTGAAGCGCCTAGGAACCGCCGGCCACGCTGTAGGTGCTGCAGCAATGCAGACCTCAATGGTGGTCTAACTAACTAACCCCCCCCCCTCGCTACTACTGAACCCCCTTTGCTGCTACTGACCCCCCCTACTACTGATCCCCTCCCACCTACTGATCCCCCTCACTACTACTGATCCCCCCCTCGCTACTACTGATCCCCCCCCTACGACTGATCCCCCTCGCTACTACTGACCCCCCCTCGCTACTACTGACCCCCCCTCGCTACTACTGATCCCCCCCTCGCTACTACTGATCCCCCCTCGCTACTACTGATCCCCCCCCTACGACTGACCCCCATCGCTACTACTGACCCCCATCGCTACTACTGACCCCCCCCCTCGCTACTAATGATCCCCCCCACTACTGATCCCCCCACTACTGATCCCCCCCGACTACTGATTCCCCCCTACTAATGACCCTCCCCCACTACTGATCCCCCCTACTACTGATACCCCACTACTACTGATCCCCCCCCACTACTGATCCCCCCCCTACTACCTGATACCCCACTACTGATCCCCCCCACTACTGATTCCCCCCCCCACTACTGATCCCCCCCTACTACTGATACCCCACTACTACTGATCCCCCCCCACTACTGATCCCCCCCCCTACTACTGATACCCCACTACTGATCCCCCCCACTACTGATCTCCCCCCCCGCTACTACTGACCCCCCCTCCCTACCAATACAACCCTTCCTCCGCGTTGCTACTATCCCCCTCACCCCACTACTAGCCCCCGCTCGGTGCTAACCCCCACCCCCCTCGCTACTACTACCCCCTCCTCGCTACTGCTAACCCCCCCTCGCTACTCCAACCCCCGTCGCTACTACTACAACCCTCCCCACGCGTTGCTGCTATCCCCCTCACCCTACCCACTATCCCCCTCACCCTACCCACTATCCCCCTCACCCTACCCACTATCCCCCTCCCCCCGCGCCGGTGCTGCTGCTACTGCCCCCGGCTCCATCTCCATCACCTACCCCGCTCGGCAGGTTCTTGATGATGAGCCGCGACATCCCGCCGGCGCCGCTGATAACCCCACGCGCACACGACCAACCGACCGACCGACCGTCTTCCCAGAAGGACTCGCGGCGGTCAGGACCAAAGATACTAGAGGAACAAGATAGACCACTCGACCCTAAAAACCGTAGTACGTCACGGCGCCATTTTAGTAGGCAGAAACTTGCAGAAACATTTAAAAAATAAAATAACAAAAATCTGTGAATCGATAGATGAGATATATTCTGTATTTTAATGGTATCATCACATATGCTGTTCCCCCAAAACGCTGATTACACTGCGAGGGGCATAACGAACGGCGGGTTTTGCTTACTAAAATGGCTCCTTTGCGTACTACACTTCAGTATAGGCGAATTCAACGGAGTGGTCCATCTTGTTCCTCTAGTATCTTTGGGCAGGACGGCAGGCGGCGAGGGACATCCCGCGCTCGCTCTCTCGCAAACGGCGGGCCGTCCCCGGCGACCGTTGGCCGAAGCGCCGCGCGAGTGCGCGAACCGGACCCCCCCTCTCCCGCGCGCAACCCCAATGGGGGTCCCACTGCAGGCAGTCACTGACATGAAAAACACATCACTCAGCTCTTCATTAACGGTTTTATCTCTTCGTTTAAAGCAACGTTAAACTCAACGAGGGGAATCATTCTCCAATGACTGTAACTTGCTAAGTAAGTAGTGGTCTCATCTACTACGGTGCTTCATTTATTTCAACTTAATCCTCTCAGTGGGTAATGTGTGGGAAGGAACTGCAGGTGCTGGCTCACACCGCGAAGATAGACACAAAATGTTGGAGTAACTCAGCCGGTCAGGCAACATCTCTGGAGAAAAGGAATAAATAGGTGACGTTTCGGGTTGAGACCCTTCCTCGGACTGAGAGTCAGGGGAAAGGGAAACTAGAGGTATGAAGAGGTACAAAGAACAAATTAATATACGAAAATAGAAGGTTTTTGTGGAGCAGACAAAATGTGTAGAGAGGAACTGCAGATGTTGGTTTACACCGAAAATAGGCACAAAATGCTGGAGTAACTCTGCGCAGCAGGTAAGATTCACACTCCGATAATAAAACATTCCAAAAGTGCAAGACCGTCATATCAGCTACATGGAGAGGGTATTCTTGTTTTTCATTTGCACAGAAAATTCAGAAACTAAATGTCGCGGCATTATATGGAACAAAACTTGGATTTACACCACAGTACCTGCTAACATACTCCTGTAATGTTCACATATAATAAATATTTCCATACATGCAAAGGAAGGATTACTTGCCTTCTATTACAATCCTTTCACCAGAGGATCATATTCCTTGAAAAACAAACAAAAACTATCTGAAATGAAAGAAAATGATAGAAATACATAGCAGGCTTGGTAGAGTCTGTAGAGGGAGAAATTGGGTTTAGTTTAGTTTCATTTAGAGATACGGCTGGGAAACAGGCCCTTCGGCCCACTGAGTCCGTGCAGACCAGAGATCACCCGGCTTTGGTTTGTGCCTTTTACAATTAAAGTATTTCATGAAGTTGAGTCACTCACTGTTCCTATTGTAAGAATCACTGCAGGCAGCATCTCCTGACACAGCAAGTGATAATCGTTTTTATATCATTGATGAGGGATAAATATTGATCAGGACACCAGTCATCATATTTGTCTGCCCTAATGCCACCAATCTCTTCATTACCATGATATTATCTACTCCTGATCTCCTTGTATGAAGAAATTGCACAATAGGTAACTCCAAAGACGTACAGGTATGTAGGTTAATTGGCTGGGTAAATGTAAAAAAAATTGTCCCTAGTGGGTGTAGGATAGTGTTAATGTACGGGGATCGCTGGGCGGCACGGACTTGGAGGGCCGAAAAGGCCTGTTTCCGGCTGTATATATATGATATGATATGATAATTCAGATTGATGACTCATTGTTGAATTTGGAATGGCATGAATCCGTGTCAGTTTAGTTCAGCGTAGAGATACAGCATGGAAATAGGCTCTTTGGCCCACTGAGTCCACTCTGTCCATCAACAGCATGGACTCAGTCTTTGGATTGTGGGAGGAAACCAGAGCACCCTGAGGAAACCCACGCAGTCACAGGGAGAATGTTCAAACTCCACACATACAGCACCTGAGGTCAGTATTGAACCCGGGTCTCTGGTGCAGTGAGGCAGCAGCTCTGCCAGCTTTGTAACTGGCATCCTAAAACATTTTTTTTTAATTGAAACTGCTCCAAATACATTCTGGGTGGAAAACAAGGTGGATAAATCCCCACGGCCTGATGGAATCTTTCCCAGGATACCAAGGAAGGAGATTTCTGTATCTGTGACAGAAATCTCTGTATCCTCTTTGGCCACAGATGAGGTCCTGGAGTTCTGGATTAATGCGAATGTTGTATCTTTCTTTGGGAAGAACGATGGGGATAATCCACGAAACTATAGGCCAGTGAGCTGAGATGTTACCTATATTAGTCATAAGGAGATGTTGGACAAACTTAAATTGTTTTCTCTGGAGCATGGCAGCGTGGCGACCTGATAGAAATATATAAAATTATAAGAGGCATAGCGTTAGTAGATAGTCATTTTCCCAGGGTGGAAATGTTAAATTCCAGAGGGCATTGATTTAAGATAGATGGAACGTTTAAAGGAGAGGTGTAAGGCAAGTTTTTATTTAAACAGGGAATATTAGGTAGATAGGAGATGATAGAACCAGATATAATAGCAATATTTAAGAGGCATTTAGACAGACACATGAACAGGTAGGGGATAGAGGAATACCGTTCATGAGAAGACAGATAGGATTAGTTAGATTGGCATCAAGGTCACGCAGACAAAATGGGCCAAAGAGCCTGTTACAATGGTGCGCTGTTCTGGTCAAGACCATACTGTTTTATATATATATATATATAAAAAAACAATGATAGTACAAAGATAAAAACAATACTCCCAAGTCCACTGTGGTGGTGGGCCGGATCTCCAACAACGATGAAAAGGCATACCGGGAGGAGGTGGCTGATCTGGCACTCTGGTGTCAGGACAATAGCCTCCTCTTGAATGTCACTAAAACAAAGGAGCTGATTGTGGACTTCAGAAGGGCTAAACATCCAAGGACATACACGCCACTGGAGATAAATGGGTCTATTGTGGATAGGGTGAGCAGTTTTAAATACTTGGGAGTCCGCATCGCAGAGGATCTGACGTGGGCAACGCACATTGCCGCACTGGTGGGTAAGGCTAAGCAGCGCCTTTACCACCTTAGACAACTGAGGAAATTCAGAGTGTCTCTGAGGATCCTTCATTGCTTCTACTCTGGGGCTGTAGAGAGCATCCTGTCCGGCAACATTACAGTCTGGTTTGGGAACAGCTCTGCCCAGGACAGGATGGCCCTGCAGAGAGTAGTGCGTTCGGCAGAACGCACCATGGGAACTACACTCGTCCCCCTGCAGGACCTATACATCAGGAGGTGCAGATCCAGAGCAAGCAAGATCATGAGGGACCGCTGCCACCCCAGTAACGGACTGTTCCAGATGCTACGATCAGACAAACGCCTCCGCTGTCACGCTGTGAAAACGGAGAGGATGAGACGGAGCTTCTTCCCACAGGCCATCAGGACTGTCAACTTTTATAACCCCAGAGACTAAATTTTTGTCGACACTAATAGTAACTTATTAACTTTATTTATATGCTGTAACTGTAATTCTTTTTGTGCACAACCCGCAGGCATTGCCACTTTCATTTCACTGCACATCGTGTATGTGTATGTGACAAATAAATTTGACTTGACTTGATATATTTTGGAGTTTATTGGGAAGTTGTAGTGTTTAATAGCCTGATGGTTTTGGGGAAGAAGCTGCTCCTGAACCTGGTTGTTACAGTTTTCAGGCTTTGCTTCATTATTCCCGGTGGCAGGGGTGAAATGAGAGTGTGGCCATGGTAGTGTGGGTCTCTGATGTCGCTTGCTGCCTTTTTGAGGCTGTGACTCCTGTAGATCCCTTCGATGTTGGGGAGGTCAGTACAGGTGATGGATTAGGCAGTGTTCACCACTGTTTGCAATCTTCTTCATTCCTGGGGGTTCAGTTGCCAAACTGGGCCGTGATGCAATCAGCAGTATGCTCTCTACTGTGCACCTGTAGAAGTTCAAGACAGTATGCATCAACATACCAAATTTCAGTCTTCTAAGGAAGGAGAAGCATTGATGGACTTTCTTTGTGATTGCATCAATGTGCTGGGTCCAGGACAGCTCTTCAGAGATATGCACACCCAGGAATTTGAGGTTTTTGACTCTCACCACTGTCACATCGATGAAGATAGGATCGTCAGCTTTCCCCTTCAAAAATCAACAATCAGTTCCTTGGTTTTAATGACGTTAAGAGCAAGGTTGGTCTGGCACCATTTGGTCAGTCAATCGAGCTCGCTCCTGTACGCTGTCTCGTTGCCATCTGTAATTTGTCCAGCAACAGTGGGGTTGTCAGCAAATCTGAAAATGTGTTGGAATTGTGTGTACACAATCATACATATAGAGTGAATAGAGCAGGGGGCTGAGCACACAGCCTTGAGGAGTTCCTGTGCTGATGGTTATCGAGGAGAAAATGTTGCTGCCAATTTGTATTGACTGTGGACTGTTGATGAGGAAGTCGACCATCCATTTGCAAAGAAATGTACAGTTCCGTGAGCTTGGTAACCAGTTTGGAGGGGATCACCCTTTCCTTCTCTCCAGAGATGCTGCCTGTCTCGCTGAGTTACTCCAACATTTTGTGTCTACCTTCACATCCTTCATTGATCTGTTGTGGTAGTAGGCAAATTGTAGTGGGTCCACGTTCTTGTTGAGATGCTGATATGTGCCATAACCAACCTCTCAAAGAACTTTATCAGCATGAACATTAGTGCCACCTGTTAGCTTATTTTCCTTGACGACCGGTATTATTAATGTCCTTTTAAAGCAGGTGGGGAGTCAGAAATGAAAGGCTGAAGATGTCTGCAAATGCTCCTGCCAGTTGGTCTGCACAGGTTTCAAAAACTTGACAAGGGATACCATCAGGTCCAGACACTTTCTGAGGGTTCAACCTCCTGAAGGATTTTCTGCAACAAAGATTGTAATCCCATCGGAGGCTATGGTGGCCCTCGAAGGCAAATCAGTATTCTCCCTGTCAATGCATTGAGCTCGTCTGGGAGTGATGCATATCTCCCTGACTAATTGAAAGCAAAAATATGTTTTCGCTACATCATTATCTTCACTTCTGTTTGTTCTCAAGTTCTTATGTCATAGGATCAGATTTAGGCCCTGCGGCCCATCAAGTCTACTCCGCCATTCGATCTTTCCCTCTCAACCCCATTCTCCTGTCTTCTGCCCATAACTTTTGACATCCTTGCTAATCAAGAACGTGCCAATCTCCACTTTAAAAATACCCAAAATGCCTCTGTAGCCATCTGTGGTAATGAATTCCAAAGATTCCCCACCCTCTGACTAAAGAAGTTCCTCCTTATCTCCTTTCGAAAGGTACAGCCTTTTATTCTGAGGCTGTGTCCTAGGTTCTGGACTCTCCCATTAATGGAAACATCCTCTCCACATGCACTCTATCCAGGCCTTTCAATATCTGGTAACTTTTGCTGAGGTCCCCCCTCATCCTTCTAAACTCCAGTGAGTACCGGCCCAAAGCCTTCAAATGTTAATCGTGCGTTAACCCAATCAACCCCGGGATGATTCATGTAAACCTCTCCAATGCCAGCACATCCCTCCTCAGCTATGGGGCCCAAAACGACTGATTTTACTCCAAATGTGGTCTGTCCAGTGCCTTATAAAGCCTCAGCATTACATCCCTGTTATTATATTCTAGTCCTTTCAAATTAAATGCAAACATTGCATTTGCCTTCCTTCCAATTCAGCTTGCAAATTATCCTTTTGGGAATCCTGCACCAGCACTCTCAAGTCCCTTTGCACCTCTGATTTCTGAATTGTAGATACAATCACTAAGTCATTGTTATCAAGAAAGGAGACAAAATGCTGGAGAAACTTTGTGGATGCTGCAGGTCAGGCAGCATCTCTGAAGAAAATGGATAGGTTTGGGATCTGTAGCAGAACATTTCAGGTCGGGACCCTTCTCCAGACTGATTGTAGGGGGGGAGATGAAAGCTGGAAAGGCAGAACTAAGCATAGCAGGTAATAGGTCGACACTGGCAAGGGGGGAGTTTTTAACAGGCAGGTGAATGGAACAAAGCATCCTGTGTTGACCTATTACCTGCCATGCTTTGTCCTGCCTCTCAGAAGAGATTTAGCAGAATGATGCCTGGATTAGATAGTCAGTACTATGGATTGGATGGACAGACTTGAATTATTTTCTCTGAAACACCGGAGATTGGGAGGAGACCTGATAGAAATATATAAAATTATGAGAGGCGTAGAAAGGATAGACAGAACGTTTTTCCCAGAATTTGATTCCCTATAATCAAATATAGAAGGCATAGCTTTCAGGTGAGAGGGGTAAAGCTCAGTTTAGTTTATTGTCACGTGTACCGAGGTACAGTGAAAAGTTTAAAGGTGTGTGGGGCAAGTTTTATACAAAGAAGGTGGTGAGTGCCTGGAACTTGTTGCCAGGTGCGCTAGAGGCAGATACGATAGTAGCATTTAAGAGACTTTTGGATTCACACATGGATATGCAGGGAATGGAGGGGTGTGAATTATGTGCAGGCAAATAAGAGTTGGTCTTGGCATCATGTTTGGCACAGACATTTTGTATTATGAAAATAACTTTATTGGAAATCCATATTTTAATGTATTTCTTTAGAAAGTATCAGCTATTTGATCAAGCAATGCTGGCTTTACACTGAACCAATTTAAGAAATGTAAAATATATCAGTCAATGTCGGTGGTCATTAATTTCAGCTGGCAGACAAAACATTATCGGCAACAAGTATTATGTCAGTATATTCATGTTACTTACGTTTTCTATTGAAATGTATGCATCCTGCCAGATAAATATCTGATGACTTTGTAAAGAATCTGTATATAACAAAGCACATTTAATTTTACATATCCCTTTTAGCCTCCAAAATTATATATCCTCACAAAGATATTTGTCTTTTCTGTAAGGCTACTTATTTGATTAGTAATAATATATAAATCGGTCACATGTTTAAAATCTATTTGTGATGTGGACAGGATAAAACAGAAACACTTCAATACAAACCTTTAATTTACTCCTCCCATTCTGGGTTTTTTTCATATAATTAGCTCACATGATTTATAAATTCTTCGAACCAGGTTTTGGAATCTGAAATACTTTGATAATCATCTTGCAGAAATGGTTTTAGGTCAAGTATGAGTAAATTCAATGAACCATAAGACATCAAAATAAATTACTTAATTGCAGTTGAGATCAAGGCCATTTCAAAATGAAGGACACATAAAGTTCAAGTAGGTATCTTCTGAAGAGAAGTTTTAATAAGCTCACATAAGCATCCCCATATTTCTCTGAATCATCGCTGAGAGGTTCAGATTGCTATTGACCCAGATGTGTATAACCATTGGCTACCTTGGATCGTGTGAAAACTTTCAATGAATTGCTATAGCACAAATAGCTACCTGATGAGCCTGTGATGAGATGCACATACTTCCTCACCAGAACATCAGACTAAGCAACAAAAGGGAGTGTTTCATGCATTATAAGGAATCAGTTCGTTTCACAAAGGGGCAAATGGCATCCTTCCAGCACTACAAATTTCTGTATGTATGAAATAATGCAGACGGTGTCCAACTTAATGCAGTTTTTTTCTTGACCAACATAAACTATCAAATGATCTTGCTCCAAAATATTGCACACTACATTTCCCAGTGATTACATGTATTACAATTATTTACAAGTTTGGTATGTGTAATAATATTGTTTTGGTTCCTATCCAGTTAATTTGTTCCATGCATCTGGACTCACCTGCTCTACTTAAAATAAGCAAATAAAACAAATTGCTGAAGGAACTCAACAGGTCAGGCAGCATCTGTTGATATGAGAGGAATGGTCGACATTTCAGGTCGACCCAAAATATCCATCGACCTCCACAGATGCTGCCAGACCCACTGACTTTCAGCAGTTTTTTTAAAGCAGATTAGAGTAATCACAGTCTCTTGTATCTTTATTTTAACTTTATCTTAATCCTTTAGTTATTTCTTAGTATTAAGTTTGCAGTGATGCCATTGTGTTCAGTTACATTAAATTAGGGTGAAAGTATGGTCTTAATTGATGTCGAGGGCTAAGATGCTGTAGCCAATTTCTTTCCCTCCCCCTACCAAAATATGATGACTATAGTTGTGATTCTGTTGGTCTGCTAGCATGACATTAAGCAGGTGGAATGGACCCAAACACAAGTTTTCTTTCCCACAAAAGACCAAAAGAGAGGGTCCCTATCTCAAGTGTCTTCTGGCAGCAATGTCCAAAATGTTTACCTCATGCACCAAGTTTTTCAATACAAGCATTCACTGAGATCACTGTGGTTTGGATTTTGTAACTTCTGATAATTTCAGATCGTGACAGCTGGTTAATGCCACGTAGTATGAATTCTCTCCATTAAATTGAAAATAGTGTGTGATCACCATGCAATGATTTAAATAACCAAATAAATACACTTGGGATATAGGAAAATAACTGCAGATGCTGGTACAAATCGATTTATTCACAAAATGCTGGAGTAACTCAGCAGGTCAGGCAGCATCTCGGGAGAGAAGGAATAGGTGACGTTTCGGGTCGAGACCCTTCTTCAGTCTGAAGAAGGGTCTCGACCCGAAACGTCACCCATTCCTTCTCTCCTGAGATGCTGCCTGACCTGCTGAGTTACTCCAGCATTTTGTAAATACACTTGGGAGTTCTGCTATGCCTGCCATATTTCAGTTCCTGTACTGGATCACTGACTATAAAGAGATATTAGAATTTTTCTGAAACCGTGGATACTTACTCCATTATAACTCCTGCTGTAAATGCAACGGTGAGATTCATAAATAGCGATGGAGACAACCATTGGGTCCCTCAAGCCGTGATCAAATGCTTAGATTGGTCTGTGGCTAGTCTGGAATATGAACCAGAGAGAGTTTTCTACTTCATTGTTACCACTTGCTTCCTCCATAGTAAAGCTGTTATTCAGACACAGATTTTACCTGCTGTCCTTCAACTGTTACAGAGTGAAGGGAATGACCAAGGCAGATAATAGTGAGTCCCTTCCAGGACATGCTATCAGTGGATACTTGATCTCCTACTGCTCAGCTGAGTAGGTCAGGGTTAAATCAATGGGATTTCTCAGCGTGTTTCAGATGAATGTTTCATGAAATGCACCACTTAAAAATTATCACTAGATGGTGGCAGACACCAACAGATTAAGGTGCATAGTAACTTACACAGAAAAATCCAGTCTCTAGTAAAAAACAAGCTGTGGGACAGGAAGCATCTGTGGAGGGAATGGACAGACAACATTTTGCATAAGGACCCTTCTTCCACTCCCTCCACAGATGCTGCCTGACCCACTGAGTTACTCCAGCACTGAGATCTGACCGAGTGTTTCCTAGGACATTGTTGGAAGCAAGAGGAAAAAAATTACAGAGCCCCAGCAGAGATAATTGTAACATTAATAGCCATAATTGAGGTGCAAGAAAACTGGAGGGTGGCTAATGTTGTGCCTCTACTTCAGAAAGGCTGCAAGGAAACACCTGTGAACTGCAGAACAGTAAGCCCAACAAGTGATTAGTGGGGACTCAGAGGTAGGATCTCTATGCACTTGGAAAGTCAAGGACTGATAGGGATGGTCAGCATGGCCACAGTAATTGGTGCTGGGTCCTATGTTGTTCATTATTTATATTAACATTTTGGATGTGAATGTAGATGGCACAGATAGTAAATTTGCGGATGACACTAAAATCGGTGGTCTAGTGAATGGTGAAAAATATTCTCTATGATTACAATGGGATCTTGATCAACTGGGCCATTGGGCCAAGAAGCGGCAAAAGTAGTTTAATTTAAATAAAGGTGTGGTGCTGCATTTTTGAAAGACAAACCAGGCCAGGACTTACACAGTTAATGGTAGGGTCCTCGGAGTGTTGTAGAACAGAGAGACTTATGGGTGCAGATGCATAGTTTCATGGAAGTGATGACATAGATGGGCAGGGTGGTGAAGAAGGCATTTGGAACACTTTCCTTTATTGGTCAGAGTATTAGTAGAGGATATTATTGTTGCAGCTGTAGAAGATGTTGGTAAGGCCACATTGATTGTGTACAGTTTTGCTCACCCTGCCATGGGTGTCCTGAGTTATAAAGAGAGGTTGGAAAGGCTGTTTTTTTCCCCCCTGCAGAGGATGCTCATAGGTGACTTTATAGAAGTTTATAAAATAACAAGACCAAGTGGACCCAAACCTCTCCTGAATTGGTGCAGCACCCTTCCTCCCCTCCCTCCCTCCTCTCCCTCCCCCTCCCTCCCCGCCCCTTCCTCCCCACCCCTCCCTTCCTGCCCCTCCCTCCTTCCCCCTCCGCCCCCTCTCCTCTCCTCCCCTCCCCTCCTCTCCCCCTTCCCCCCCACTCCATCCCCCTCAACCCCCCCTTATCCACCTTCCCCCCCTCCCTCCACCCCCTCCCTCCCTCCCTCCCTAGGAGATAGATTTAAACTTTAAAATGTGGATAACTTTAAAAATATAACAACGATTTCAATGAAACATCTTCCATTAGCACCAAGGAATGACGGTGAGTAAGGTGGGCCTAAAATTGTTGCATTATCGTGCACTGTTTTGGCTGTAGTTCAGGAACAAACAAACAAACAAACCAATGAGAGTTTTAGCATAAAGAAGATGAGGGGAATAGATACGATGACTAGTCAGAATAGGGGATTCTAAAACTAAAGGGCGTGGATTTAATGTGAGACTGGAAAGGTTTAAAAGGGTCCTTATGGAAAACTTTTTCACACAGAATGAGCTGCCAGAAGAAATGATAGTTGAGTACAATTTCAACACTTAAAAAATACTGGGGCAGGTAATATGGATAAAAAAGGTTTGGAGGGATGTGGACCAGGCTCGTGAGCCAACTTGATCAACATGGAGGAGTTGGACCACAGGTCCTGTTTCCATGCTGTATAATGCTATAACTATGAAACCCCAACTACTAGCCGGGTATGGTATAAACGTTGATGTAATGTACATAGTATTGGTGGTGAAATGGTTAGGTTATTAATAGTACCCCAGAGTTTTGTACATTTATTATGGGGAAATGTTTTCAATCCTTCCAAATTGAAGTGGGATTGGAGTTTTGTAGGGGTTCCATTCTATTCTTAAAAATAAAAAGGGATTCTGAAATTTACAGCTTTGGTAGAGTTTACTTGTGTTTATTTGTTCCTGCTTGTGTGGGATTTACAGTATCTGCTTATCACCAGAGCTGTTCAGAATCTGGAACTGGGGCTTATTTGTCATGGTTTGTTGCAAGGAAATTTTAAAAGTTTTACTATTTTTAATCATGCTTTCTTTGGCCGCCAAATGCATTAAAGTGGAGTACTTATGAAGCAATGTTGCCATCACAATCAATGAAACAAACAACCTGTTTTTAATATTATTGATACTAGGACAAATGCTGCTCATACAGGCACTGCATTTCATTGTGCTACTTGAGAGACTACAAGAGGTTTATATAAGAAACATGCTTTACATTCATGGATATTAAATTCTTATTTGTTGCTACACACTAATAAGTAACTAAATCCTGGTGGCTGAGATCAACCTGAGAGCAAAATCTCCAATCCATGCCCATCTTATTCAAAACCACATCTTTGTAAGCTTAAGGATTATTTTTAATGTTACTACTGTAATGATGTTTATCATTGATGGGAAATATTTGGTGGGTCTATGAAAAGAGAGAGAAAAGGATGTACAACCACAAATCTTTATTAATAAACCTTGAAGAGAAAAACAAGGAATTTATGCTAAATTTTAGTTGAAAACATTGGTTAGCCTCAAGCTGGAGCACCACACACAACTCTAGGTACTATATTTTGGTGAAAGTGTTAAGGCACTGGAAAGGAATTGAGGAGATGTGCTAGAATGTCATGACTGAGAGGCTTCTGTTTCTACAATGTTGGATAAATTGCTTCACATTAGAGCTGAGAGATTAGGAGTTGATTAAAAAGAGTTGTTCAAATGATGTGAATTCTGATAAAGTAAACGTGAAACTGTTTCTACTGGTAGTAGGGATGGGATCCCCATCATAGATTTAACGTTGGGAATTATACCATACCAGCCCACAGTCCCCTCCATCTGTTATGAGTTACAATTTCAGGAAACTAAAGCCTAACCCCAAGCTGCCTTGGATGTTTCCATCTCTGATGTTAATGAGAATGAAATGGGGTGGTTGAATAATCTGCTCTACAGGTGCAGGTTATGTATTTACAATTTTATGAGAATGTGCTCCTCAAATTAGCAGGCTGCAAGTCATATTTAAAGAATTTGGGAAACACAGTAGCTGAAGGGAGGAGTGTGTATCAAGATCCACCAGGTCTTTGAAATTAAGAATTACATTTACATTATGCGTTTCTCAATCTCAGCAATAGCAATTTGAGTTATATATGTTTGAAATGGTGTATTCTGTAATATAGGAAATTTATGAACTTTAGCAAGTGGACATGCATACAGCTGTTTTCCACATTTAGCAATGTTACAAAATCTAGATGATCTAACTTTGGTGATATTATTTGCGGAATGAATACTCTCTGGAACAACAGAGAACTTCTGTATTGAACTTCAAACATCATTGTGGGGACTTCAATTTAACATCTCACAGGGCGGCACAATGGAACAGAAGTGGAGATGCTGTCTCAATGTCAGAGACCCAGATTCAAATCTGACTACGGGTGCTATCTGTGTGGAGTTTGGATGTCCTCCATGTCACTCCAAGGGTTTTTCCTGGTGCGCCCGTTTCCTCCCATATGTCAATAACGTGCAGGTGTGTAGGTTAATTCGCTTCTGTAAATTGCCCCAAGTGTGTAGGATGCAAAAGTGGGATTACAAAGAATAAGTATATGGGTCGTCAATAGCTGGTGTGAACTTGGTGGGCCGAAGGACCTGTTTCCATGCTGTATCTCTAAACTAAACTAATGTCATTTAAAAGGCTCCTTAAGCTTTGCAGTTATCCCTCAGTGCATTTTGATGCAAAAGGGTCTGGGGTTGGATTTGAGCTCGTAATTTTTAGTCAGAGATGTGAGTGCTTTCAATTGAGCCATGGCTATATTGTTTGTGGACTAGGAAGAATAGAAATGTTTCCTTCAGGCACCCATACAAATGGGTTCCTTCTGCACAATCTGATACCTCTAAATCTATAATCCAAGATTACCACCGCACACTGCATTCCTCCATACTGCCCTTGAACTGTGATTTCCCCAAAACCCTCTGACCCCCAGTTAGCCCCTCACCAACGATCCTTGATCCATGATCTCCCTCTTCGCTGATAACTATCATTAAAATGTTATCTTCCCCAATGTTGCATTTTAAGATTACTACAACAATGTTTCGGGTCAGGACCTTTCTTAAGACTGCCTGTGGTTGGGGTTGCGCGGGGAAGAAAACTGGAAGAGAGAAGAGGCAGGCCAACGCCTGGTGAATAATTGCTGGATGCAGGTGGGGGGGCTTTTGAGTGACAGATGGTTAGACAAAGGCCAGAGATGAAAAGACAACAGTGTGAGATAAGGATCATAAGGTGGGAGTTGTGATTTGTGAAGCCGGTGGTTGGAATATTGGTGGAAGGGGTGGGTGAGTTATAATGATTAGCAAATGGGAATTCAATAGGATATTATATCTCCCGACCCAAAATGTCACATATACATCTTCTCCAGGGATGCTGCCATAACTGCTGAATTACTCCAGAACATTGAGCCTTTTTTGTAAACCGGTGTCTACAGTTCCTTGTTTCTTCATCATGCAAAATACAACAATCCACAACCTTTCTATTTTTCCCATATTTCCCTGATCTGCCATGCCGTACGATCCATGATTATCCAGGAGTGCAGTCCACAGTCACCTCAATTATTATATCTCCACAGCAAGATCTTCCCACTATCAAACACTCTGATCCATGACCTTCCTTGAATTATGCCATGAGGCACGTATCTACCAAGGTTTTCACATATTACTAGATACATCATAAAGTTGTTTTGCAAAATTATCTTTTTGTTTAAAAAAAAAATCATTCCGTTGAAGTAGATGGAGTAAATGTTAGAGGCAATGCTATCTACTGTCCAGTTATATATGCAACATTTATTATTACTGACTGGGGATGAATTTCAAGCCAGATACCTCAGATCAAGTTCCATTGCCTCAATGTGGGATTGGAGTGCCAGCCTGCATTTTGTACTAATGAAAAGAACGTTTTTTTAGCTCCTAACTCAGTCAGTGAGAGTTGCGGGAGGAAATTACATTGAATTAGTAATGTATTTCACATCGGTGAGCCACAATATACCTAGCCACAAACCCACCAACAGGTGATAAACCCATGCAAACCTATCAATAAAAAGTGTAGAAAATAATTATCCTTTTCATATCTGTATGCCCATTCTCTTCTATTGTAAACTGCATTTTTGTGTACGAGAATCTGTTGGATTTTTTCACTTATAATTGCTATTGAATAATGTAAATAAACAATTTGCATCTTAATGAACAGTATTTTCTTCATAGTTACAATGACATCATCAGTTTGAGTCTATTGTTCAACAAGTGAGAATATAAGAAACTGCATATCTCCTTAAGTCAAGATTGGAGTTTTCAGGCACTGAGAAGTTGCAAGATGACACCAGAATGTGGTGACTCTCTACTGTTCTAGAAGAGAATCAATTGTACTCATGTATGAAGGTATCACAAAATGCTGGAGTAACTCAGCAGGTCAGGCAGCATCTAGGAGAGAAGGAATGGGTGACGTTTCGGGTGAAGACCCTTCTTCAGTCTGAAGGGTCTCGACCCAAAACGTCACCCATTCCTTCTCTCCTAGATGCTGCCTGACCTGCGGAGTTACTCCAGCATTTTGTGATACCTTCGATTTGTACCAGCATCTGCAGTTGTTTTCGTACTCATGTATGATATAATATGACTGGAAAGCATGCCGAATAAGCATCTTTTAATTTAATTTAATTTAATTTTTAAATTTTAAATTTATTTTTTTATTTGTATATGTAGGTTGGCACAGGGTCAACGGTACAATGAAATGTATTTGACAAGACAACGGGTCACCTCAGCAGTAATATTCCAAGGATAAATAAGATAAAAAATGACATTAGTAAGGTAAAAAGACAATATTAAAATAATCAACATATATGATGTGAAATGTGTTTATGAGTTCAGAAGCCTGATGGCCTGATGGTAGAATAGACAATAGACAATAGACAATAGACAATAGGTGCAGGAGTAGGCCATTCAGCCCTTCGAGCCAGCACCGCCATTCAATGCGATCATGGCTGATCACTCTCAATCAGTACCCCGTTCCTGCCTTCTCCCCATACCCCCTCACTCCGCTATCCTTAAGAGCTCTATCCAGCTCTCTCTTGAAAGCATCCAACGAACTGGCCTCCACTGCCCTCTGAGGCAGAGAATTCCACACCTTCACCACTCTCTGACTGAAAAAGTTCTTCCTCATCTCCGTTCTAAATGGCCTACCCCTTATTCTCAAACTGTGGCCCCTTGTTCTGGACTCCCCCAACATTGGGAACATGTTATCTGCCTCTAATGTGTCCAATCCCCTAATTATCTTATATGTTTCAATAAGATCCCCCCTCATCCTTCTAAATTCCAGTGTATACAAGCCCAATCGCTCCAGCCTTTCAACATACGACAGTCCCGCCATTCCGGGAATTAACCTAGTGAACCTACGCTGCACGCCCTCCATAGCAAGAACATCCTTCCTCAAATTTGGAGACCAAAACTGCACACAGTACTCCAGGTGCGGTCTCACCAGGGCCCGGTACAACTGTAGAAGGACCTCTTTGCTCCTATACTCAACTCCTCTTGTTACGAAGGCCAACATTCCATTGGCTTTCTTCACTGCCTGCTGAACCTGCATGCTTCCTTTCATTGACTGATGCACTAGGACACCCAGATCTCGTTGAACTCCCCCTCCTCCTAACTTGACACCATTAAGTCTGTCTTAAGTCTGGTGGTACGTGCAACCATACTCCTGTATCGTCTGCCCGACGGTAACAAGGAGAACAGCCTGCGTGCTGGGTGGCTGTGGTCCTTGAAGATGCTGCGTGCCTTCCGCAGGCACCGCCGGTAGAAAATGTCTTGAATGGCCGGGAGACAGTTGCCAGTGGTGTGCTGTGCCGTCTTCACCACTCTCTGTAGTGATTTGTGGCTGTGGGCCAAACAGTTCCCGTACCAGGCTGTAATGCAGCCCGTCAGCAGGCTCTCGATGGTGCATCTGTAAAGGTTTGTGAGGATGCTGGCGTTCATGCCAAACTTCCTCAGTCTTCTCAGCAAAAAAGAGCCGCTGGCGGGCATTCTTTGTTATTGTGTCCGTGTGCAGAGTCCAGGAAAGGTCCTCAGTGATGTACACACCGAGGAACTTAAAGCTGCTGACCCCTTCAACCTCAGCATCACCGATGTGGATGGGGAGGTGTCCACTCCCCCGCTGTCTCCTGTAGTCCACGATTATCTCTTTAGTTTTGCTGACATTGAGAGAGAGGTTATTTTTCTGGCACCAGCTGTTTAGTGCATTTACCTCCTCTCTGTAGGCCGTCTCATTGTTGGCTGTGATGAGGCCCAAGATGGTCGTGTCGTCAGCAAACTTTAGGATGATGTTTGAGCTGTGCTTGGCAGTACAGTCGTGCATGAACAGGTAGTACTGGGGAGGACTGAGCACACAGCCCTGTGGTGTGCCTGTGTTGAGAATTAGTGAGGAAGAGGTGTGGCTGCCAATTTTCACCACCTGGGGCCTGCCCATCAGGAAATCCATCCGCAGATGGACGTCTCCAGTCCAAGATCAAGGAGCTTGGGTTCGAGTTTTGAGGGAATAATAGTATTGAATGCCGAGCATCTCATTGTATCTCTGTACCAAACCAAGTAAATCCTATCCATTATTTTGGGCAGCACAATGGTGCAGTTAGTAAAACTGTTGGTGTACAGGTCCAGTGACCCAAGTTCAATCATGACTGATAGTGTCTGGAGCTTGTACAATATTCCTATGATTATGTGAGTTTCCTTCAGATGCTCTGGTTTCCTTCCACATCGCAAAGATATTCAGGTTGATTGGTTATTCACAATGTATATCACCCCCGCCCCTCACTCCCCTAAGTATGTAGAGTTGATGGGAACATGAGGAGAACAAAATAGAATTAGTGTAAATAAGTGCTTGATGGCTGTTGCAGACCTGATGGGTCAAAGGGACTTTTCTGTGCTGTATGGCTATAAAAGACATGGATGACTCACTAACATTTTATGTAGCTATCAAGTTAAATTAATGCCAATGTATCTCCACGCTTCACATCAGAGTAACAAAGCATCTAATTAACTATAGTTATTTGGGATGTCTCACTGTAGTAATAGGCTATATATCAATGCAAATTTTCTTTCAATTAGTATTTTCTTGAAATACGCACAAGAACCCATGTGTGGCTACATATCAGACTGTCAAAGGGTAATGTTAGCAGACTCAATGGCCTGGAAGTAACAATTAACCTTAAAGGGCTTTAAGGAAAAATGGGTGGTTTTCTATTCCAGGATATCAAAAGAGAATTAGGATTAAATTTGTGAACCATCATTTTAATGGAGTCAATAGACTGAATCAAACTGATTGACAACTGGCAGTTCCATGCGGAACGCCAGCTGTCAGCCATTTGCACTTAACTACATTAGAAACATCCGCATGAACATCCAATAGAAAAGTCCAGATTAGATGGCAACTAAAAGCTAAAAATGTGAAACTAGAACAAGCTTTAATACACAAAAGCACAGTAATACAAGAGAAATGTCAAATTCACTTTGAGATAACAAAAGGGAAAGGGAATTTTTAACCAAATAAGTTTTAATTTTGTAGTTAACAAAATGAAAGTTATGTGTCATATTTTGCACAAAACTATTATTTTTTCAAAATTCTCCATCAATTAACAGTGTCTGGAAACAGTTAGCAGAATCTGATTTCTAATATTTTGCCAGCAGTTTCAGACTCCATCTACACCATGGATCGACACAAAAAGCTGAAGTAACTCAGCGGGACAGGGAGCATCTCTGGAGAGAAGGGATGGGTGACGTTTCAGGTCGAGACCCTTCTTCCATCTACACCTTGCTGCCTCGGCAAGACCACCGGCATAATCAAGGACCAGTCTCACCCCGGTCCCTCCCTCTTCTGCCTATTCCCATCAGGCAAGAGGTACAGAGGTTTGAAAATACATCCAGATTCAGGGACAGTTTCTTCCCAGCTGAACTGAACGGTTCTCTCATCAGCTTTCGGGACTTCCCATCTACCTCATTGGAGACCTTTGAAATATTCTTAATCAGACTTTATCTTGCACTAAATACTTTGCCTGTTGCCCTTTATCTGTACTCTTTATCCTTTATCTGTACAATGTGGATGGCTTGATTGTACTCTTGTGTAATCATCTTTGACTGGACAGCATGCAAACAAAAGCTCAGTATATGTGACAATAATAAACTAAACTAAACTAACTAAACTAGATACTGCTCAATTCATCATATAGCAATCATTCATTCACCAACAATCCCCATCAGTCTGAACTCGTATCTAATATTCTTTTACTCCACTTAATTTAAAAATTGGTAGCATCACTATAAGCCTATGCACACATCTCACAACTTGCTCAAATTGCTAGGTATTTGACCATGAGAGCCATATCAAACAATGCATTACACTAACACACTTCCTCTTGACTTGTAGGACAAGATGACACACAACTAGAAGCAATAGAAAGTTGAATCAAACGAAACAGGTGTACCCATATGCTATCATCCCCGTGGAGTAGATAATTATTGAGATGGCCATTGGAAGATGTAACCATGACATATTTCCATTATTAACACTTCGTCTGACATACCACCACCTCTCCAACCTTCACTTATTTGTAAAATGATGAACGTATGTGCATTGCTTTTACCCCAACTCTTATGTACCTCACAACAAAACACACCAGCATTGAAACTTGTAGCCACCAAATCAGATAATGACCAGTCTGAAGAAGGATCTTGACCCGAAACATCGCCCATTCCTTCTCTCCAGAGATGCTGCCAGTCCCGCTGAGTTACTCTGGCATTTTGTGTCTACCTAATGATACATCTAGTCAGCTCCACCATTTGACCAAGGCTGATCTAATTTTCTCTTTCAACCCCATTCGCCTGCCTTCTCTCCATAATCTTTGACACCCTTATTAATTAAGAAATCATTGTACATATGATAGAGTCAGTGGAACTTTACAGAAATCAGAATGGGAGGAAGTATAATCAATATAGGTGTGGAGTTGGTAGCCTTATAATGGATGTTTATACCTATTCTTTGAGAAAGTTTCAGATAGATTCAGACAGGGAAGAGAGGAATCATCGATGAACCATAAGAAAGTAACAGCAGCATGAAATTTGGAAGCAAAAATTATTAAACCTTTGAATTTAACAAAATAAATGTAATTTTTGTATTGCTGGGAGAAGAACTTTGATCCTCTAATTTGAAATCGGAATTTAACAAGTCTGAAGAAGGGACTCGACCCGAAACGTCACCCATTCCTCTCCAGAGATGCTGCCTGTCCCGCTTAGTTACTCCAGCTTTTTTGTGTCTGTCTTCAACCCAAATAGAGAGTTCACTTAAGGCTGCCCCAAATATTTAGCACATTTAAATTGATGATCTATTCACTCTCCATAGCCTCCATAACAAAATTGAATTGCCAATGCAAATAGTTTCCAGTGCAAGTAGTTTCCAGTTGATAGGCAGGAAGCAGCATGTGAGGCTGGGAAAGCACATCTCAGACCCGCAGACCCTCAGCATAGGAGCACCGTAAG
The DNA here is from genome assembly GCF_053455715.1 of Rhinoraja longicauda. NCBI lineage: Eukaryota > Metazoa > Chordata > Chondrichthyes > Rajiformes > Arhynchobatidae > Rhinoraja > Rhinoraja longicauda. The sequence continues at coordinate 27,645,486 of NC_135977.1, forward strand.
GCTGCGTACTCTCCCCTCTCCTTTACTCTCTACACCAACGACTGCACCTCCACAGCCTCCTCTGTCAAGCTTCTCAAGTTTGTGGATGACACAACCCTAATTGGACTGATCCAGAATGGGGAGGAATCTGCCTACAGATAGGAAGTGACACAGCTGGTGTCCTGGTGCTTTTGCAACAACCTGGAGCTCAATGTTCTTAAGACAGTGGAACTGATTGTAGACTTTAGCAGAGGTCCCCCTCCCCTCCCTCCACTCACCATCAACAACACCACAGTCACATCTGTGGAGTCACTTAAGTTCCTTGGAACCATCATCTCCAAGGACCTTAAATGGAGGGCCATCATCGACTCCACAGTCAAAAAGGCCCAACAAAGGATGTACTTCCTGCGGCAGCTGAGAAAACACAATCTGCCACAGGTAATGATGGTCCAATTCTATACTGCCATCTTAGAGTCCGTCCTCACCTTCTCCATCATGGTCTGGTTTGGCTCAGCCACCAAGCATGACATCCAGAGGCTGCCACGAATCGTTCAATCAGCTGAGAAGGTTGTTGGCTACAACCTTCCACCCATTGACAAACTGTACACTGCAAGGGCCAGGAAGCAAGCGGATAAGATCATCTCTGACCCCTCTCACCCTGGCCACAAACTCTTTGAAGCACTTCCCTCTGGAAGGCGACTCCGGACTGTCAAAACAGCCACAGCCAGACATAAAAACAGCTTTTTTTCCCCCGTGAGTAGTAGCTCAATTCAATAACTAAAAGTCTGTAGTCTCTTTTCGCTCTGGTTTATTTCACTCACATGTTTAAACTGTAATGTTGTATTCTAAATGTTTTAATGTTTTATGCTTTGTTCTTAATTGTTTACTGTATGTTTGTGTTGTTACTTGCGAGCAGAGCACCAAGGCACATTCCTTGTATATGTACATACTTGGCCAATAAATTTATTAATTCATTTATTCATTCCTTCATTCAATTAAATGATGCAGATAAGACCAAATATTAGTTCATATTGAGTCAGAAAGTCAAACAAAGAGGCTAATTTTGATGAATAATTATTAATTCCAAGGAAAACATTGGAAGAAATTATTCATTTAGGATGATGTTTGGATCAATTTGGCAGGTGGGGAAGTTGAGGCAGAAACATTGTTTGCTGTAAATGGATCCAATGCAAATCATAGAAGCTTAAGTGAATCAAGGAGGTAAGCTTGATGAGCTAATTGGCCTTTTCTTACCCTTGACTTTTTATATTGGTCTGTATTATTTCTGAGACCTTAATCTTAATTTTTGAACCTAATCTTGGTCTGTTGGATTCAGATAATCCTCAATTCACTGAACCTTTTGGCCAGCTTTGACTGGATAGATAAATAGCCATAGAAACCAGAAGTAACTTGAGTAATTTGATGTAATAACTGTAATTGAGAACAGTGTTTTGTCCAGTTAAAGGAAATGAATTATGTTCAGCATTCTCTGATCAGTATGTGGCTATTGCACACTGAATCTCTGATAAATTAGAAGTAAGCTGGTTAAAAGTGACTGAACAATAAAAGAACCAACATACTTGCAAAAATAAGAGACCAAACGCAGGAGAATGAAAAACAGAAATGGTGGAATTGCTGAATCACATTCTGCAGAGAGTAACTGAGTTAATGGTTCAGATCAATGACTTTTCATTGGAATTGAGAAAACAAAAGACTGATGCGTTTTAAGATGCAATAAGGGGAGCAACAAGAAAATTATAGAAATGGGGAGGCCAGTGATAGGTTGGAAAGTAGGAGAGATTACATGTCAAAAATAAATATTAATACAAGGAGAAAGAGGGTGATAAAGTGAAGAAACATGTTGGTTTGGAAGAGCTGTAGGGACAAGGTGAGAGAATCATTAAACAAAATTATTGAAGGAAAATACTTTGTGCACAATAAATTTCAAATAAAAATGGTGGTCAAGCTGATTATATGAAAATAGTGGACACAATAGTGAGTCCAGAAGTCTATTATATGGTATTGAACATGAAGTGCTGTTTTTTAAACTTACCATCGTCAGTAAAGGGCGGATGTCTGAAGACAGGGAGGTAAAATGCAGAATCAAACCATTCTCCAACATGGTTCTGGACTGAACAAAATTATTCCAGAAAGCATTTATAAATTCTGATTTGGTCTCCTCTGTGTACATGCTGCGAGCATCAATTTCATTTCCCGAAATTGGAAAGAAGAGCGATTAATCACTTATCATGTGGAAAGTAAATTTAGAGAATGGGATAGTGGGAAATGAGAAAGTGAAAAGATAGTCTTATATTCAAGGATTGAGATGGAGATTGAACCAGAATATTTCAATGGGGTTGCCTTTATCAGAATGCTGAAAGGCAAGGGAAAGATTTGCATCATATTGGAGTTGGAGGAAATATTGAGAATGATCCACTAAATATTAAGTCTTGCAGAGTGGAACAAGAGGGTAATGGGAATCTATCCTGCTCCCCAGAGGGAGGAGAATGGATAAGAATAGAAGTGAAGAAAATGGAGTGAATAAAATCAAAGGTTCTGTCAACTATGATGGGGAGAACTCTTGGGTTAGAAAACAAAGTTATTTTAGATCTGTGACCTGGAGATTTTTCCCAAATGACCAGAATATATATTTTTAATTATTGAAGATTCAAGTCAAATCTATTGAGTTTCCAGGTGTGGAGTTGACTTTGTAGTTGGAAAACTGACTGCTGGGGTATGGTAAACCCTTGCAGTCAAATGCACCATCTAATTGGCATTGTGAGCATCTATGTGGAACTCTCATGACTTGGCCTTGTTACAATCTACCAGAGTGCAGATGGTACCAATCCGTCAGTGTGCTTTAGATGGATATATGAAACAATTGAAAAAAAGGCCCATTTCTCATCTCATGCACTATTTGCAGTATTAGCATCAAGAGTGTCCCACTATTTCCATTCTGTTTGACTTTGAAATGAACTTGTGGTCAAACAGAAGGGTGTCTATTTCAACAATGTCTTTGGTTTCCCTTTGCTGAACACTGGAAAATGTTTTGTTAAATGTATTTTTTTCCTCAGATCAAATAGGAAATGAAAAAAATACATTCATTTCCTATTGAGTTTATCCAATATTATAAACATTTTTGGAGTACCAAGAGGCTGTTAAACCATGGCAAAATAATTACCATCTAACTTATTCAGAATGTACCTTGAAGCAAGTAAGCTCAGAATCTGCTTAATCAGACCAATCTGAGTTGTGGTCCTAAATAAAGAGCCTATATTTCACCCTTCTTTGTAAAAGAATAATACATAGTGCATGGCATGATGTATTAAAGAATCAAGGAACATTGGGTGTACTGATGAATATGAGCCATACCAAAGGAGACTATCTAATTTAATAATAAATGCTAGATACCCTAGAGACCAACTCATTTCATGGTTCATAAAACAACTCCGAACAGTATCTAAAACTTCAAATATGTTACTACAGTCACCATGACCCATTAGTTTCCATTGAAATCTTATTAGTTATTTTGACTGCACGTATGAAAAACTAGATAAAATTGCTTTCAAAGGCTATTATGTCGAAGGACAAATATTACTAAACAAGATAATGCCTCCATAATCAAATTATAGTTGTTAAACATATTAATATGTAGTAAAAGGGTAAACAGTTTGTAAGGGATTCTCTTTGTGCAATTTCATTATGATATTTTGTAACTTAATCACTTTAATTATGTTAACAAAGAGAGAGGCTATGTTTGTCTGTGAACTAATGGAGAGTCTTCAGCAAGTATTAGTTACTATATAATAATGTAATTTTTGAGCTCCTCCTACAGGATGGAATTGGAGTATTTTTTACAATTTCTATTACTGTTGTGCAGCTCGTGAGCTCAGTGTTCTAAAATAGCCAATAATCTGACTGAACAAAATTGAAAAGTTAGTGTTGTATTTGACAGTCACATCTGACGAGTGAACAAAAAAAAACCTTTTGATGACTGACCAAGTGAAACTGTGATACCAAGAAGAGAGGAGGAAGCGTGAGTGAGACCTGGAGCTGCAGGAGAGTCAGAGCGAGACTCTGAAGAAGGGTCTCAACCCGAAACGTCACCCATTCCTTCTCTCCTGAGATGCTGCCTGACCCTCTGAGTTACTCCAGCATTTTGTGTCTACATACCATAAGAAAAGTCTGAAGAAGGTACCCATCTGAAACAACCTCTGTCCATTTCCTTCCATAAATGCTGCATGGCCTGCTGAGTTCCTCCAGCGCTTAGTTTTTTGCTTGAGATTCCAGCATCTGAGGATCCATGTGTCTCCACTGTAAGAAGTGTGTCTGTTTCAAGTACCCAGTAGCATGAATCAGTCAAATCTGCATTATTTAGTCAAAGTCTACCAAGTGAGTAAGATCAAGACTGTTGGAAAGTAAAGTAATGCAGAAAGATGTAATTGGATAAAATTAAAATTAAAATGATAACCATTTGTAAAAACTAAATCAGAAAAAATACATAACTATGTTGTTTTTTCTAGAATTTGCAAACTGGCTACCCACATCATCTCTGAGAATTAAATGCAAATTGTAAAAGATTTTTAATGGGAGTGGCACAAAGCCACTGTTTGAACATTAAATGGAAATACTCTGGTTTGTCAGTGTCAAGAAATTACCGATCCTTTTTACAGTTTCCACATGTACTCTCTGAATAATGCTTGGAGACTGAGACCATGACCACTTGTTCCTGCAACCTCACCAAATACTCCCATTTGCCTACCAATGAGTCAAAGTCTACTGCTCCAAGACAGGAGCAATAAACATAAATTCTTGCAATTATTTCCATACTGACTATTTCTATGTATTCATTGGGAAGTTCAGCCAAAGATTGCAAAATACAAAATATTACCACTCTGTGATATCTCTCAATCCATCCCTGCTCATATGACAACTCTGATATGATTGTGGTCAGACCCGAAACGTCACCCATTCCTTCTCTCCTGAGATGCTGACTGACCCGCTGAGTTACTCCAGCATTTTGTGTCTACCTTCGATTTAAACCAGCATCTGCAGTTTTCTTTTCCCTAAGCAGATAAGTATCTTGATTTAGTATCAAACACTCAGTGGCAGTATCAATACACATTTTACAATTCCAAACTTACAAGGCTGGGATGAGTGGCGGGAGCTTTGGGAACCAATCTATCCAGCCTTGCTTTCAAAACTTTGGACTTTGCAATGGCTCTCAAACTGTGAACTGCAGTGCCACCAGTGTCTTGTGATGGACAAAATTCTCTGACCATTTCCAGCAATATCATAATTTTACATGCAATTTCAAATGTTAGCTTCATCATAGTTTTGACTTAAATTGTTCATCTGGCAGTCCAAACAGAAACTTACTGCTGAGTCAAGATAAAAAATAATACCAAACTTGCAAAGCAAGAATAAATTCTTCAAGGGAACAATGTACTCTCAAATTATTTTACCTTGCTTCTGATTCTTTGCTATAATCTTGCAGGTTTCTGCTATCTCTAGCAGCTTCAGATTAAAGTTTCTTCACATCATCTTTGAAGAAAACAGAAAAATGTTTCTCCTTTCACAGCAGGATTATTTGTTACTGTGCCATATGCTTCTTGCCCAATCTTTGTCAGCAGCACTACATATTTATGTCTGTTTATGACATATTTTAGGCTGTCAAAACCATGCCACTTTCTATAAACTTCTGAACATTATTTGTTCCAAAGAATATATCTGGTCATTCAAAATCTTTACCGACCATGTGAGATTAATATCTTTTTGTTAAATGGAATTGATGACATTTCCATTGCGGAGCGTCATCGGACAGATATCTTTTGAAATTTGTATGATTATGGAAAGAAGAAAACAGTCAGCCAGTGGAAATTGGTAATCTGTAATTGATCCCTACTCTAAAACAAATGATTTATGCACACAAAATACTGGAGTAACGCAGCAGGTCAGGCAGCATCTCTGAGAAAAGCATAGGTGATGTTTTAGGTCAGGACCTTTCTTCAAATATTTGATTTAAGTATTAAATGGGTTACAAATATTGCATCAATTGAATCAGATTTGATTGGTGCGATGGTATACATACTCAATTTGGTTGATTCTTTCATGCAATATAGGCTTCCCAGGCAAAGTTGACCTTAATTCATGTTTCATCCTTAGCCTCCCATGCAAAGCAATGAACACTCTTGCAATGCATTTGCAAGCTGACATATATGTATCAAATGGATTGGTGAAGCTGATATTAAGCGGGTCTTTCCCTCATCTTGGTAATCTCACCAGCTGCCATGGTCCTTATCTGGTAGCTGCGTCCATCAGATTTGATTAATTTCAGTCAGTAGTGGTTCTGTTAAACTTCTCTTAGAGGTTAATAGAACAAGGTGGACCCGTTGGGCCCAATGCTCTCCTGCATTGGTCTAGCACCCTCCTATCCCCCACTCCCCAACCCCATTTCCCCTCCCCTCCCCCCCTTCCCCTCCCCCCTTCCCCCACCATCCACTCACCCACACCATCCCCCCATCAACCCCCGTTATCCCCCCCCCCACCCCCCTCATCCACTCCATCCCTCCTCAACCTGGGCATCAGTCAGACCCCCACATCCCCCTCCCCTGCAATAGATTAATATGTTCATAGATATACAATATTACATTTTATATTCTTACATTATTATATCTTAAGCATTATTATTATATTATATATTCATTATTTTTATTCTTACCCTGGAGGTGGGTGTGTGTGTGCCGCGCTGCCCGCTGGGGGTTGTAGTCCGGTGATGGTCCGGGGCGCTGGGGCTGGGTGGGAGAGTGGGCAGCGCGGCGGCGGGTGGCGCGGACAAGATGGCAGAGCGGGAGGAGGAGTAGACGGAGAGCGGCCGCCATTGTTGTTGGAGTCGTCGACGATGCTGTCGGTTGAAGCGGGCGCTGGAGGAGACGTATGAAGAGGAGGAGACGAAGCTGCTATTACCCTGGAGGTGTGTGTGTGTGTGTTTTCAGCGCTGCCTGCTGAGGGTTGTAGTCCGGTGATGGTCCAGGGCACTGGAGCTGGGCGGGAGAGTGGACTACACCTCCCAGCGGGCAGCGCGGCGGCGGGTGGCGCGGACAAGATGGCGGAGCAGGAGGAGGAGAAGAAGGAGAGCGGCCACCATTGTTGTTTGAAGCAGGCGCTGGAGGAGACGCGGGAGGAGGAAGAGAAGAACCTGCCCGCTGGGGGTTGTAGTCCGGTGATGGCCGGGTGGGAGCAGGGACTCAATGACACTGTCGGTTGAAGCGGGCGCTGGAGGAGACGGAGAGGAACCCAGGCGGGTTCCGCCTCCCTCCGAGCTCCCATTGGTCAGATAGTGGTTCTGTTAAACTACTCTTAGAGGTTAATAGAACAAGGTGGACCCGTTGGGCCCAAAGCTCTCCTGCTCTCGACCCTCATTGGCCAGATGACTGTTGGGTTTCCATAGTGATGTCTAACGTGGCTGATGGCCAGGGTAAATGGAAGAGTGATTTTCTAAACTTTAGAATGTTAATAACTTTAAAAATATAACCCCGTTTGAACTAAACTTGCCACTGCAGACCCCAGGACAATGGTGAGTAAGGTTGGCCTAAAATTGTTGCGCTATCATGTGCCGTTTTGGCTGTATTTCCAGATCAAGTGGATCGAACAAACAAAAACGGACAAACTACCGAATATATATACAAACAAACAAGATGAGAATTTTATATATAGACTAGCACAAGTGTGCCCGTTGGGCCCATCCTCGTAGGGTTTCCATTGTAACCGGGAGGGGAGTGGGGGGGAGGAAAGGGGGAGGGTTGGGGGAGGGAAGGGGGAGGGAGGAGGGGAGGGGGAGGGAGGGGTGAGGTGAAGGGGGGGAGGGGGAGGGAGAGGGGAGGGAGGGGGGTAGGGGGGAGGGAGGGGGGAGAGAGGGGGGGATGGGAGGGGGGAGGGGAGGGGGGAGGGGAGGGTGGGGGGAGGGAGGGAGGAGTGGAGGGAGGAGGGGAGGGGGGGGAGCGGAGGGGGGAAAGGGGGAGGGAGAGGGGAGGGAGGGGGGATCAAGTGGATCAAACAAACAAAAACGGACAAACTACCGAATATATATACAAACAAACAAGATGAGAATTTTATATATAGACTAGCACAAGTGTGGCCCGTTGGGCCCGTCCTCGTAGGGTTTCCATTGTAACCGGGAGGGGAGTGGGGGGGAGGGAAGGAGGGAGGTGTGGAGGGGGGAGGGGAGGGGGAGGGAGGGGGGGAGGGGAGGGGGAGGGGAGGGGGGAAGGAGGGGGAGGGAGAGGGGAGGGAGGGGGGGGAGGGGGAGGGGAGGGGGAAGGGGAGGGAGAGGGGAGGGAGGGGGGGAGGGGGAAGGAGGGAGAGGGACCTCCCCTTTTCCCAGTACCCCTCTTTCCCCGTTGGGCCCGTCCTCGTAGGGTTTCCATTGTAACCGGGAGGAGGGGAGGGAGGGAAGGGGGAGGGAGGGAGGAGGGAGGTGTGGAGGGAGGAGGGGAGGGAGGGGGGGAGGGGAGGGGGGAAGGGGGGAAGGGGTGGGAGGGGAGGGGGGAAGGGGAGGGAGGGGGACCTCCCCTTTTCCCAGTACCCCTCTTTCCCCGTTGGGCCCGTCCCCGTAGGGTTTCCATTGTAACCAGGAGGGGAGGGAGGGAAGGGGGAGGGAGGGAGGAGGGAGGGGAGGGGGGGGGAGGGGGGGGAGGGGGAGGGGGGGGGAAGGGGGGGAGGGAGAGGGGAGGGAGGGGGGGTAGGGGGGAGGGAGGGAGGGGGGAAGGGGGGAGGGGGGAAGGGGGAGGGAGGGGGACCTCCCCTTTTCCCAGTACCCCTCTTTCCCAGTACCCCTCTTTCCCCGTTGGGCCCGTCCTCGTAGGGTTTCCATTGTAACCGGGAGGAGGGGAGGGAGGGAAGGGGGAGGGAGGGAGGGAGGTGTGGAGGGAGGAGGGGAGGGGGAGGGAGGGGAGGGGGGTGGAGGGGGGAAGGGGGGAGGGAGAGGGGAGGGAGGGGGTAGGTGGGGAGGGGGAGGGAGGGGGGAGGGAGGGGGACCTCCCCTTTTCCCAGTACCCCTCTTTCCCCGTTGGGCACGTCCTCGTAGGGTTTCCATTGTAACCGGGAGGAGGGGTGGGAGGGAAGGGAGGAGGGAGGTGTGGAGGGAGGAGCGGAGGGGGAGGGAGGGAGGGGAGGGGGAGGGGGGGAAGGGGGGGGAGGGAGAGGGGGGAGGGGGAGGGAGGGGGGAGGGAGGGAAGGGCGGAGGGAGGGGGACCTCCCCTTTTCCCCAGTACCCCTCTTTCTCCGTTGGGCCCGTCCTCGTAGGGTTTACATTGTAACCGGGAGGAGGGGAGGGAGGGAAGGGGGAGGGAGGGAGGAGGGAGGTGTGGAGGGAGGAGAGGAGGGGGAGGGGGAGGGGAGGGGGGAAGGGGGGAGGGAGAGGGGAGGGAGGGGGGTAGGGGGGGAGGGAGTGGGGAGGGGATGGGGGAAGGGGGAGGGAGGGGGACCTCCCCTTTTCCCAGTACCCCTCTTTCCCCGTTGTGCCCGTCCTCGTAGGGTTTCCATTGTAACCGGGAGGGGAGTGGGGGGGAGGGAAGGGAGGAGGGAGGTGTGGAGGGGGGAGGGGAGGGGAAGGGGGGGAGGGGGGAGGGAGAAGGGAGGGAGGGGGTAGGGAGGAGGGAAGGGGGGTGGGAGGGGGACCACCCGTTTTCCCAGTACCCCACTTTCCCCGTTGGGCCCGTCCTCGTAGGGTTTCCATTGTAACCGGGAGGCGGGGAGTGTGGGGGGAGGGAGGGAGGTGTGGAGGGAGGAGGGGAGGGAAGGGGGGGGAGGGGAGGGGTGAAGGGGGGAAGGGGGGGAGGGGGAGGGAGGGGGACCTCCCATTTTCCCAATACCCCTCTTTCCCCGTTGGGCCCGTCCTCGTAGGGTTTCCATTGTAACCGGGAGGCGGGGATGGAGGGGGGAGGGGAGGGGGGAAGGGGTGGGAGGGGAGGGGGGGAAGGGGGGGAAGGGGGGAGGTGGAGGGAGGGGGGGAGGTGGAGGGAGGGGGGGAGGTGGAGGGAGGGGGGGGAGGGGGAGGGAGGGGACCTCCCCTTTTCCCAGTACCCCTCTTTCCCCGTTGGGCCCGTCCCCGAGAGGTGAGGGAGGTGAAGGAGGGATGGGGAGGAGGGGGGGAGGTAGTGGGGATGGAGGTGGGAAGGAGTGGGGAGGAAGGGGTTGAGGGGGGAAGGGGGACCTCCCCTTTCTTTTTTCGAAACACTTGCCCCGGTGGCCCACGAGCATAGGGGCCCCATGCTGATCTGTGTATGTTAAGTGACTTGCAATAAAAAACACAACTTTAAAAAACAATCAGCTGCTTTTCGCAACAATGTAGAACCCATCTCACACAAGCATTGTGACGTCACAAGCTGAAGACCTTGAAAAAAAAGGTTAAAAATAAAAAGATGTAAATTTGTAAAGAGTAGACACCCAATAGCAGCTGCTTGTCCATTGTGACGTCACACGCTGAAGGGGGGGGGGAAGGGGGGTCAGCTCGAGCTCATCTCACAGGGGCATTGTGACATCACACGCTGAAGACTAAATCCGCACCGCAGCGCCCCCCTGAAAAGGGGGGGGGGGGGGGGGGGGGGCAGCGCTTTAAAACCTCTGTAACTTAAAAAATACGCGACCAAATTAAATGAAAATATCACGGCCGAGCGAGCGCGAGATTGGCGATTGAGGCGGTGCGAAAACCGTGGCGCTACAGTTCGCCTTTTTTCCGCAATCGATGTTACGTACGGTTCAGGTCATTCCCAAAAATATATATTAATATATCTACATAACACAAGATCTGAGTTTTAATAGTATACTAGCACAAGTGTGCCCGTTGGGCCCGTCCTCGTAGGGTTTCCATTGTAACCGGGAGGGGAGTGGGGGGAAGGGAAGGGGGAGGGAGGGAGGAAGGGAGGGGGAGGGAGGGGGGAGGGAGGAGGGGAGGGGAGGGGGGAGGGGAGGGGGAGGGAGGGGGAGGGAGGAGGGGAGGGGAGGGGGGAGGGAGAGAGGATGGAGGGGGGTAGGGAGGGGGGAAAGGGGGAGGGAGGGGGACCTCCCCTTTTCCCAGTACCCCGCTTTCCCCGTTGGGCCCGTCCTCGTAGGGTTTCCATTGTTACCGGAGGGAGGGAAGGGGGAGGGAGGGAGGAGGGAGGAGGGGAGGGGGAGGGGAGGGTTGGAGAGGGGAAGGGGGGGGAGGGAGAGGGGAGGGAGGGGGTAGGGGGGGAGGGAGGGGGGAGGGAGGGGGGAGGGAGGGGGAGGGGAGGGGAGAAGGGGGAGGGAGGGGGACCTCCCCTTTTCCCATTACCCCTCTTTCCCCGTTGGGCCCGTCCTCGTAGGGTTTCCATTGTAACCGGGAGGGGAGTGGGGGGGAGGGAAGGGAGGAGGGAGTGGAGGAGGGAGGGGGGAGGGGAGGGGGAGGGAGTGGGGAGGGAGGGGTTATGGGGAGGGGGAGGGAGGGGGAAGGGGGGAGGGAGGGGGACCACCCATTTTCCCAGTACCCCTCTTTCCCCGTTGGGCCCGTCCTCGTAGGGTTTCCATTGTAACCGGGAGGTGGGGAGGGAGGGGGGAGGGAGGGAGGAGGGAGGTGTGGAGGGAGGAGGGGAGGGAAGGGGGGAAGGGGAGGGGGGAAGAGGGGGAGGTGGAGGGAGAGGGGAAGGGAGGGGGACCTCCCCTTTTCCCAGTACCCCTCTTTCCCCGTTGGGCCTGTCCTCGTAGGGTTTCCATTGTAACCGGGAGGTGGGGAGGGAGGGGGGAGGGATGGAGGAGGGGAGGGGGATGGAGGGGGGGGATGGGAGGGGGAAGGGGTGGGAGGGGAAGGGGGGAAGGGGGGGAGGTGGGAGGGAGGGGGGCCTCTCCTTTTCCCAGTACCCCTCTTTCCCCGTTGGGCCCGTCCCCGAGGGGTGAGGGAGGTGGGGAGGGATGGGGAGGGAGTTGGGGAGGAGGGGGGGAGGGAGTGGTGATGGAGGTGGGAAGGAGTGGGGAGGAAGGGGTTGAGGGGGAAGGGGGACCTCCCCTTTCTTTTTTCGTAACACTTGCCCCGGTGGCCCACGAGCATAGGGGCCCCATGCTGATCTGTGTATGTTAAGTGACTTGCAATTAAAAACACAACTTTAAAAAACAACCATTTGCTTTTCGCAACAATGTAGCCCAAGCATTGTGACGTCACAAGCTGAAGACCTTGGAAAAAAAAGGTTAAAAATCAAAAAATGTAAATTTGTAAAGAGCAGACACCCAATAGCAGCTGCTTGGCACAGGGGCATTGTGACATCACAATGAAGATTAATCCGCACCGCAGCGCCCCCCTTCTGTCAAAACTTCGATAAATCAGGGGGGGCAGCGCTTTAAAACCTCTGTAACTTAAAAAATATATGACCAAATTAAATGAAAATATCGCGGCCGGTCAGACGGGAGGTTGGTGATCAAGGCTGTGCAAAAACCGTGACGCGACGGTTTACAGTTTTGCCGCAATCACTGATATATACACAAACCCAGGATACAAACATATTTATAAACAAGAAGTGAGTTTTAATAGTATACTAGACCAAGTGGGCCCGTTGGGCCCGTCCTCGTAGGGTTTCCATTGTAACCGGGAGGCGGGGAGGGAGGGGGGAGGGAGGGGGGAGGGGGACCACCTGTTTTCCCAGTACCCCTCTTTCCCCGTTGTGGGATGGGAGGGGGGAGGGGAGGGGAGGGGGAGGGGAGGGAGGGGGTAGGGGGAGGGAGGGGAGGGAGGGGAGGGGGGAAGGGGGAGGGGGGAGGGAAGGGGGGGAGGGAGGAGGACCTCCCCTTTTCCCAGTACCCCTCTTTCCCCGTTGTGCCCGTCCTTGTAGGGTTTCCATTGTAACCGGGAGGCGGGGAGGGAGGGGGGGAGGGAGGGAGGAGTGGAGGGAGGAGGGGAGGGGGAGGGAGGGGGGAGGGGAGGGGGAGGAGAGGGGGGGAAAGGGGGAGGGAAGGGGGTAGGGGTGGAGGGGGGAGGGAGGGGGGAGGGGGACCACCTGTTTTCCCAGTACCCCTCTTTCCCCGTTGTGCCCGTCCTCGTAGGGTTTCCATTGTAACCGGGAGGCGGGGGAGGGAGGGGGAGGGAGGGAGGAGGGAGGTGTGGAGGGAGGAGGGGAGGGAAAGGGGGGGATGGGAGGGGTGAAGGGTGGAGGTGGAGGGAGGGGGGAGGGAGGGGGGAAGGGGGGAGGATGGGGGCCGTCCTCGTAGGGTTTCCATTGTAACCGGGTGGGGAGGAAAGGGGGAGGGTTGGGGGAGGGAAGGGGGAGGGAGGAGGGGAGGGAGGGGGGGAGGGGAGGGAGGGGGTAGGGGGGAGGGAGGGAGGGGGGAGAGGGGGGGATGGGAGGGGGGAGGGGAGGAGGGAAGGGAGGAGGGAAGGGAGGAGGGAAGGGGGGGAGGGAGAGGGAAGGGAGGGGGACCTCCCCTTTTCCCAGTACCCCTCTTTCCCCGTTGGGCCCGTCCTCGTAGGGTTTCCATTGTAACCGGGAGGAGGGGGGAGGGCGGGAAGGGGGAGGGAGGGAGGAGGGAGGTGTGGAGGGAGGAGGGGAGGGGAGGGAGGGGGAGGGGAGGGAGGGGGTAGGGGGGAGGGGGAGGGAGGGGAGGTAGAGGGGAGGGGACGGGGAAGGGGGGAGTGAGGGGGACCTCCCCTTTTCCCAGTACTCCTCTTTCCCCGTTGGGCCCGTCCTCGTAGGGTTTCAATTGTAACCGGGAGGGGGGGGAGGGAGGGTGGAAGGAGGGGGGAGAGGGATGGAAGGGTGGAGGGAGGGGGGGAGGGAGGGATGGAGGGAAGGAGGGAGGGGGGAGTTAGGGGGGAGGGGGGAGGGAGTTGGGGAGGGAGGGGGAGGAGGGGGGGAGGGAGTGGGGATGGAGGTGGGAAGGAGGGGGGATGAAGGGGTTGAGGGGGGAAGGGGGACCTACCCTTTTCCCAGTACCCCTCTTTCCCCGTTGGGCCCGTCCTCATAGGGTTTCCATTGTAACCGGGAGGGGGGGAGGGAGGGAGGAGGGAGGTGTGGAGGGAGGAGGGGAGGGGGAAGGAGGGGGGGAGGGGAGGGGGGAAGGGGAGGGGGGAAGGAGGGAGGGGGTAGGGGGGAGGGGAGGGAGGGGGATCTCCCCTTTTCCCAGTACCCCTCTTTCCCCGTTGGGCCCGTCCCCGTAGGGTTCCATTGTAACCGGGAGGGGGGGAGGGAGGGTGGGAGGAGGGGGGAGGGGGAGAGGGATGGAAGGGTGGAGGGAGGGGGGAGGGAGTGGGGGAGGGTGGGATGGAGGGAAGGAGGGAGGGGTGGGAGAGGAGGGGGGAGAGGAGGAGGGGGGGGAGGAGGGGGGGAGGAGGGGGGAAGGAGGGGGGAAGGAGGGGGGAGAGGAGAGGGGGGGAGAGGAGAGGGGGGGAGAGGAGAGGGGGGGAGGGGAGAGGAGAGGGGAGAGGAAAGAGTGGAGGGGGAGAGGAGAGGGGGGAGAGGAGAGGGGAGAGGGGGGAGAGGAGAGGGGGGGAGAGGAGAGGAGAGGGGGGGAGAGAGGAGAGGAGAGGGGGGGAGAGAGGAGAGGTGTCTATTTTACTTTAAAATAAACAGCATTCTTTGTTGAAAAAGAAATTAATCTTATCTATATAGCAGAAGCGGGAGAGGCGACGGCGACTACACTTCCCGGCGGTCAGCGCTGCGGGGAAGGGAGGGAGGGAGGGATGAGGTAGGGAGGAGAGGAGAGTGGGGAGGGAGGGAGGGGGAGAGGGGAGGAGAGGGGGAGGGAGGGTGTAAGGGAGGGGGGAAGGGGAGGGGAGGGGGGAGAGGAGAGGGGGGAGAGGAGAGGGGGGAGAGGAGAGGGGGGAGAGGAGAGGGGGGGAGAGGAGAGGGGGGAGAGGAGAGGGGGGAGAGGAGAGGGGGGGAGAGGAGAGGGGGGAGAGGAGAGGGGGGGAGAGGAGAGGGGGGGGAGAGGAGGGGGGGAGAGGAGGGGGGAGTGGGAGGGAAGGGGGAGGGGTGGGGGGAAGGGGGGGAAGGGTGGAGGGAGAGGGGAGGGAGGGGGTAGGGGGGGAGGGGGAGGGAGGGGAGTGGGAGGGGAGGGGGGAGGGGGGAAGGGGGAGGGAGAGGGGAGGGAGAGGGGAGGGAGCGGGTAGGGGGGAGGGGGAGGGGGAGGGGAGGGGGGAGGGGAGGGGAGGGGGGAAGGGGAGAGGGAGGGGGACCTCCCCTTTTCCCAGTACCCCTCTTTCCCCGTTGGGCCCGTCCTCGTAGTGTTTCCATTGTAACCGGGAGGAGGGGAGGGAGGGAAGGGGAGGGAGGGAGGAGGGGGAAGTGGAGGGGGGAAGGGGGGAGGGAGAGGGGAGGGAGGGGAGGGAGGGGGGTGGGGAGGGAGGGGGGTGGGGGGGGGAGGGGGGTGGGGAGGGAGGGGGGTGGGGGGGGAGGGGGGTGGGGAGGGAGGGGGGTGGGGGGGGAGGGAGGGGGCCCGTCCCCGTAGGGTTTCCATTGTAACCGGGAGGGGGGGAGGGAGGGTGGAAAGAGCATCCCTCTCCCCATCAGAACTGCCCCCTCCATCGACTCCTTTAAGTCCAGGCTCAAAACCTATTTCTCCTCCCTAGCGTTTGAGGCTCATTGAGGAGGCGCTGTGAACTGTTTGTGTGCTATTGTATGTTTCATTTTTTTCCTTAGTACCTAATCAGATGTACAGCACTTTGGTCAACGTGGGTTGTTTTTAAATGTGCTATACAAATAAAATTGACTTGACTTGACAGCCTTTCGCAACAATGTAGCATTGTGACGTCACACGCTGAATACCGGGGGGGGGGGGGGGGGGGGGGGGAAGGGGGGTCAGCTCGAGTTCATCTCACAGGGGCATTGTGACATCACAATGAAGCACCGCAGCGCCCCCCTTCTGTCAAAACTTCGATAAATGAGGGGGGGCAGCACAGTTAGACCACTGTAACTTAAAAAATATGCGTCCGAATTAAATAAAAACATCATTTTCCAGCAGCGAACCGCATGCTGATTAAGGCGGTACAAAAATCGTGGCGCTACGGTTCACCGTTTTGCCGGAATTGCCGTATTCAGCCGACATCAGTGGAATATATATATATATATTCAAGATCTGAGTTTTAATAGTATATAGACTAGCACAAGTGTGCCCGTTGGGCCCGTCCTCGTAGGGTTTCCATTGTAACCGGGAGGAGGGGAGGGAGGAAAGGGGGAGGGAGGGAGGAGGGAGGTGTGGAGGGAGGAAGGGAGGGGGAGGGAGGGGGGGAAGGGGGGGGGAGGGGGGAGGGAGAGGGGTAGGGGGGGAGGGGGAGGGAGGGGGGAGGGGAAGGGGGATGGAGGGGGACCTCCCCTTTTCCCAGTACCCCTCTTTCCCCGTTGTGCCTGTCCTCGTAGGGTTTCCATTGTAACCGGGAGGAGGGGAGGGAGGGAAGGGGAGGAGGGAGGTGTGCAGGGAGGAGGGGAGGGGGAGGGAGGGGGGGAGGGGAGGGGAGGGGGAAGGGGGGACGGGTGAGTGAGAGGGGAGGGAGGGAGGGGGACCTCCCCTTTTCCCAGTACCGCTCTTTCCCCGCTGTGCCTGTCCTCGTAGGGTTTCCATTGTAACCGGGAGGAGGGGAGGGAGGGAAGGGGAGGAGGGAGGTGTGGAGGGAGGAGGGGAGGGGGAGGGAGTGGGGGAGGGGAGGGGGGAAGGGGGGACGGGGGAGGGAGAGGGGAGGGAGGGGGGTAGGGAGGGAGGGGGAGGGAGGGGGACCTCCCCTTTTCCCAGTACCCCTCTTTCCCCGTTGGGCCCATCCTCGTAGGGTTTCCATTGTAACCGGGAGGAGGGGAGGGAGGGAAGGGGAGGGAGGGAGGAGGGAGGTGTGGAGGGAGGAGGGGAGGGGGGGAGGGGAGGGGGGAGGGGAGGGGGGAAGGGGGGGAGGGAGCGGGGAGGCGGGGTGGGGGGGAGGGAGGGGGGAGGGAGGGAGGGGGGAAGTGGGGAGGGAGGGGGACCTCCCCTTTTCCCAGTAGCCCTCTTTCCCCGTTGGGCCCGTCCTCATAGGGTTTCCATTGTAACCGGGAGGAGGGGAGGCAGGGAAGGGAGGTAGGAGGGGAGGGGGAGGGAGGGGGGAGGGGAGGGGGGAGGGGAGGGAGAGGGGTGGGAGGGGGACCTCCCCTTTTCCAAGTACCCCTCTTTCCCCGTTGGGCCCGTCTTCGTAGGGTTTCCATTGTAACCGGGAGGGGAGTGGGGGGGGGGTAAGGGGAGGGAGGGAGGAGGGAGGTGTGGAGGGGGAGGGGAGGGGGAGGGAGGGGAGGGGGAAGGGGGGAGGGGAGGGAGAGGGGTGGGGGGGAGGGGGAGGGAGGGGGAGTGAGGGGGAGGGGAGGGGGCAAGTGGGGAGGGAGGGGGACCTCCCCTTTTCCCAGTAGCCCTCTTTCCCCGTTGGGCCCGTCCTCGTAGGGTTTCCATTGTAACCGGGAGGAGGGGAGGCAGGAAAGGGAGGGAGGGGGGGAGGGGTGGAGGGGAGGGGGGAAGGGGGGAGGGAGGGGAGGGAGGGTGGTAGGGGTGGTGGGGGAGGGGAGGGGGGAGGGGGACCTCCCCTTTTCCCAGTACCCCTCTTTCCCCGTTGGGCCCGTCTTCGTAGGGTTTCCATTGTAACCGGTAGGGGATTGGGGGGGGGGGTAAGGGGAGGGAGGAGGGAGGTGTGGAGGGTGAGGGAGGGGGGAGGGGAGGGGGGAGGGGAGGGAGAGGGGTAGGGGGGGAGGGGGAGGGAGGGGGAGGGAGGGGGGAGGGGAGGGGGAAGGGAGAGGGGGAGGGAGGGATGGAGGGGACGGGGGGGAGTTAGGGGGGAGGGGTGAGGGAGTGTGGAGGGAGTTGGGGAGGGAGGAGGAGTTTTAGGAGGGAGTGGGGGTGGAGGTGGGAAGGAGGGGGGAGGAAGGGGTTGAGGGGGGAAGGGGGACCTCCCCTTTTCCCAGTACCCCTCTTTCCCTCCACCACCAAGCCCCCTCCGCAACGATCTCTCTCCCCCAGACACACTCTCAGTGTCTTTTCACAAAATTTCCGGTCACTAAGCTTCCGGTCTTAAGCTCAGGGGTGACCGAGCTTTTGCGGTTGCAGCTCCTAGACTGTGGAACAGCATCCCTCTCCCCATCAGAACTGCCCCCTCCATCCACTCCTTTAAGTCCAGGCTCAAAACCTATTTCTACTCCCTCGCGTTTGAGGCTCATTGAGGAGGTGCTGTGAACTGTTTGCGTGCCACTGTATGTTTCATTTTTTTCCTTAGTACATAATCAGATGTACAGCACTTTGGTCAACGTGGGTTGTTTTTAAATGTGCTTTACAAATAAAATTGACTTGACTTGACCAAGTGCTTCTCATAAAAAAATGTAAATTTGTAAAGAGTAGACACCCAATAGCAGCTGCTTGTCCATTGTGACGTCACACGCTGTTCGCAACAATGTTGCACCCATCTCACAGGGGCATTGTGACATCACAAGCTGAAGACCTTCAATAAATCCGCACCACAGCGCCCTCTATAAATTAGGGGGGGGGGGGAGCGCTTTAAAACCTCTGTAACTTAAAAAAACATGCGACCGAATTAAATAAAAAATAATTTTCCAGCAGATAACCGCGTGGTGATTAAGGTGGTGCAAAAATCGTGGCGCTACGGTTCACCGTTTTGACAAAATCAGAGAAACCGTTGTTACGCGCATACAAGGTCAAACCCCCAAAACATACACAAGATCTGAGTTTTAATAGTATACTAGCACGAGTGTGCCCGTTGGGCCCGTCCTCGTAGGGTTTCCATTGTAACCGGGAGGGGAGGAAAGGGGGAGGGTTGGGGGAGGGAAGGGGGAGGGAGGAGGGGAGGGAGGGAGAGAGGAGGGAGGGGGGTAGGGGGGAGGTGGATGGAGGGTAGGGGAGGGGGGAGGGTAGGGGGAGGGGAGGGAGAGGGGAGGGAGGGGGGTAGGGGGGAGGGGGAGGGAGGGGAGGGGAGGGGAGAAGGGGGGGGACCTCCCCTTTTCCCAGTACCCCTCTTTCCCCGTTGGACCCGTACTCGTAGGGTTTCCATTTTAACCGGGAGGAGGGGAGGGAGGGAAGCGGGAGGGAGGGAGGTGTGGAGGGAGGAGGGGAGGGGGAGGGAGGGGGGAGGGGAGGGGGGAGGGGGGAGGGAGAGGGGAGGGAGAGTGGAAGGGGGAGGGAGGGAGGGTGGAAGGGGGGAAGGGGGAGGGACGGGTCCTCCCCTTTTCCCAGTACCCCTCTTTCCCCGTTGGGCCCGTCCTCGTAGGGTTTCCATTGTAACCGGGAGGAGGGGAGGGAGGGAAGGGGGAGGGAGGGAGGAGGGATTGGGGGACGGAGGGATGGAGGGAAGGAGGGAGGGGGGGAGGGAGTGGGGAGGGATTGGGGGGAGGGAGGGATGGAGGGAAGGAGGGAGGGGGGGAGGGAGGGTGGAAGGAGGGGGGAGGGGGAGAGGGATGGAAGTGTGGAGGGAGGGGGGAGGGATTGGGGGAGGGAGGGAGGAATGGAGGGAAGGAGGGAGGGGGGGAGTTAGGTGGGGAGGGTTGAGGGAGGTGGGGAGGGAGTTGGGGAGGGAGGGGGAGGAGGGGGGGAGGGAGTGGGGATGGAGGTGGGAAGGAGGGGGGAGGAAGGGGTTGAGGGGTGAAGGGGGACCTACCCTTTTCCCAGTACCCCCCTTTCCCCCACCACCAAGCCACCTCCGCAACGACCCCTGTTGTCCTCCTCCCCAGTCCCCATTCTCAGACCCCCCCATTCTCTCTCTCCCCCAGACACACTCCAAGTGCTGTTTCGCAACACTTGCTCCGGTGGCCCACGAGCATAGAGGCCCCATGCTGATCTGGAGGGAGGAGGGGAGGGGGAGGGGGAGGGGAAGGGGGGGAGGGGGAGGGGAAGGGGGGTAGAGGGGAGGGAGCAGGTTAGGGGGGGAGGGAGGGGGAGGGGAAGGGGGAGGGGGGAAGGGGGAGGGAGGGGGACCTCCCCTTTTCCCAGTACCGCTCTTTCCCCGTTGGGCCCGTCCTCGTAGGGTTTCCATTGTAACCGGGAGGGGAGTGGGGGGGAGGGAAGGGAGGAGGGAGGTGTGGAGGTGTGGAGGGGGAGGGAGGGGAGGGGGAGAGAGGGGGAGGGGAGGGGGAGGGGAGGGAGGGGGTATGGGGGAGGGAGCGGGAAGGGGGAGGGAGGGGGACCTCCCCTTTTCCCAATACCCCTCTTTCCCCGTTGGGCCCGTCCCCGAGGGGTGAGGGAGGTGGGGAGGGATGGGGAGTTAGTTGGGGAGGAGGGGGGAGGGAGTGGGATGGAGGTGGGAAGGAGTGGGGAGGAAGGGGTTGAGGGGGGAAGGGGGACCACCCCTTTCTTTTTTCGAAACACTTGCCCCGGTGGCCCACGAGCATAGGGGGCCCCATGCTGATCTGTGTATGTTAAGTGACTTGCAATAAAAAACACAACTTTAAAAAACAATCAGCTGCTTCACACAAGCATTGTGACGTCACAAGCTGAAGACCTTGAAAAAAAAGGTTTAAAATAAAAAGATGTAAATTTGTAAAGAGTAGACACCCAATAGCAGCTGCTTGTCCATTGTGACATCACACGCTGAAGGGGGTGGGACGGGGGTCAGCTCGAGCTCATCTCACAGGGGCATTGTGACATCACAGCTGAAGACCTTCAATAAATCCGCACCACAGCGCCCCCTATAAATTAGGGGGGGGGGGGGGTGAGCGCTTTAAAACTCTGTAACTTAAAAAACATGCGACCGAATTAAATAAAAAACAATTTTCCAGCAGATAACCGCGTGGTGATTAAGGTGGTGCAAAAATCGTGGCGCTACGGTTCACCGTTTTGACGAAATCAGAGAAACCGTTGTTACGCGCATACCAGGTCAAACCCTCAAAAAAAATATACACAAGAAGTGAGTTTTAATAGTATATAGAAGATAGATAGATAGATAGATAGATAGATAGATAGATAGATAGATAGATAGATAGATAGATAGATAGATAGATAGATAGATAGATAGATAGATAGATAGATAGATAGATAGATAGATAGATAGATAGATAGATAGATAGATAGACTAGCACAAGTGTGCCCGTTGGGCCCGTCCTCGTAGGGTTTCCATTGTAACCGGGAGGGGAGTGGGGGGAGGAAAGGGGGAGGGTTCGGGGGAGGGAAGGGGGAGGGAGGAGGGGTGGGGGAGGGAGGGGAGGAGGGAGGGGAGGGGGGAGGGAGAGGGGAGGGAGGGGGGTAGGGGGGAGGGGGAGGGAGGGGG
Organism: Rhinoraja longicauda; assembly: GCF_053455715.1. Classification (NCBI taxonomy): domain Eukaryota; kingdom Metazoa; phylum Chordata; class Chondrichthyes; order Rajiformes; family Arhynchobatidae; genus Rhinoraja; species Rhinoraja longicauda. Next base: position 27,666,682 of record NC_135977.1, read on the forward strand.
GAGGGGAGGGGTGAAGGGGAGGGAGAGGGGAGGGAGAGGGAGGGGGGGAGGGGAGGGGGAGGGGAAGGGAGGGGGGGGGGAGGGGGAGGGGAGGGGGAAGGGGGAGGGAGGTGGACCTCCCCTTTTCCCAGTACCCCTCTTTCCCCGTTGGGCCCGTACTCGTAGGGTTCCATTGTAACCAGGAGGAGGGGAGGGAGGGAAGGGGGAGGGAGGGAGGAGGGAGGTGTGGAGGGAGGAGGGAAGGAGGGGGGGAAGGGGGGGTGAGGGGAGGGAGAGGGGAGGGAGAGGGGAGGGAGGCGGGTAGCGGGGGAGGGGGGGAGGGATGGGGACCTCCCCTTTTCCAGTACCCCTCTTTCCCCGTTGGGCCCGTCCTCGTAGGGTTTCCATTGTAACCGGGATGAGGGGAGGGAGGGAAGGGGGAGGGAGGGAGGGAAGGGTGAGGGAGGGAGGAGGGAAGTGTGGAGGGAGGAGGAGAGGGGGAGGGGGAAGGAGGGAGGGAGGCGGGTGGAGGGGGGAGGGAGGGGGAGGGGGGAGGGAGGGGGAGGGGAGGGGGAGGGATGGGGAGGGAGGGAGGGGGACCTCCCCTTTTCCCAGTACCCCTCTTTCCCGTTGGCCCGTCCTCGTAGGGTTTCCATTGTAACCGGAGGAGGGGAGGGAGGGATGGGGGAGGGAGGGAGGAGGGAGGTGTGGAGGGAGGAGGGAAGGGAGGGGGGGAAGGGGGTGGAGAGAGGAGGGAGAGGGAGGGAGAGGGGAGGGAGGCGGGTAGCGGGGGGAGGGGGGGAGGGAGGGGGGAGGGGGGAAGGGGGGAGGGATGGGGACCTCCCTTTTCCCAGTACCCTCTTTCCCCGTTGGGCCCGTCCTCGTAGGGTTTCCATTGTAACCGGGAGGAGGGGAGGGAGGGAAGGGGGAGGGAGGGAGGAGGGAGGTGTGGAGGGAGGAGGGAAGGAGGGGGGGAAGGGGGTGGAGAGAGGAGGGAGAGGGGAGGGAGAGGGGAGGGAGGCGGGTAGCGGGGGGAGGGAGGGGGGAGGGGGAAGGGGGGAGGGATGGGGACCTCCCCTTTTCCCAGTACCCTCTTTCCCCGTTGGGCCCGTCCTCGTAGGGTTTCCATTGTAACCGGGAGGAGGGGAGGGAGGGAAGGGGGAGGGAGGGAGGGGAAAGGTGAGGGAGGGAGGAGGGAAGTGTGGAGGGAGGAGGGAGGGAGAGGGGGGGAAGGGGGAGGGAGGCGGGTGGAGGGGGGAGGAGGGGGAGGGGGGAGGGAGGGGGAGGGGAGGGTGGAGGGAGGGGGAGGGGAGGGAGGGGGAGGGGAGGGGGGAGGGAGGGGGACCTCCCCCTTTCCCAGTACCCCTCTTTCCCCGTTGGACCGTCCTCGTAGGGGTTTCCATTGTAACCGGGAGGAGGGGAGGGAGGGAAGGGGGAGGGAGGGAGGAGGGAGGTGTGGAGGGAGGAGGGGAGGGGGAGGGAGGGGGGAGGGGGGAAGGGGGGGAGGGAGAGGGGTAGGGGGGGAGGGGGAGGGAGGGGTGGAGGTGAGGGGGGAAGGGGGAGGGAGGGGGATCTCCCCTTTTTCCAGTACCCCTCTTTCCCCGTTGGGCCCGTCCTCGTAGGGTTTCCATTGTAACCGGGAGGGGAGGGAGGGAAGGGGGAGGGAGGGAGGGAGGAGGGAGGTGTGGAGGGAGTGTGGAGGGAGGAGGGGAGGGGGAGGGAGGGGAGGGGGGTGGAGGGGGAAGGGGGGAGGGGGGAGGGAGAGGGGAGGGAGGTGGGTAAGGGGGGAGGGGGAGGGAGGGGGGAACGGGGAGGGAGGGGGACCTCCCCTTTTCCAGTACCCCTCTTTCCCGTTGGCCCGTCCCCGTAGGAATTCCATTGTAACCGGGAGAGGGGAGGGAGGGTGGAAGGAGGGGGGTGGGGGAGAGGGATGGAAGGGTGGAGGGAAGGGGGAGGATTGGGGGAGGGAGGGATGGAGGAAGGAGGGAGTGGGGGGAGTTAGGGGGGGATGGGTGAGGAGGTGGGGAGGGAGGGGGAGGGAGTTGGGGAGGGAGGGGGAGGAGGGGGAGGGAGTGGGGATGGAGGTGGGAAGGAGGGGGGATGAAGGGGTTGAGGGGGGAAGGGGGACCTCCCCTTTTCCCAGTACCCCTCTTTCCCCCACCACCAAGCCCCCTCCGCAACGACCCCTGTTGTCCCCTCCCCAGTCCCCCTTCGTGGATGGGGGACCGAGCTCAGGGGTTACCGAGCTTTTGCGGATGCAGCTCCTAGACTGTGGAACAGCATCCCTCTCCCCATCAGTACTGCCCCCTCCATCCACTCCTTTAAGTCCAGGCTCAAAACCTATTTCTACTCCCTAGCATTTGAGGCTCATTGAGGAGGTACTGTGAACTGTTTGCGTGCCACTGTATATTTCATTTTTTTCCTTAGTACCTAATCAGATGTACAGCACTTTGGTCAACGTGGGTTGTTTTTAAATGTGCTATACAAATAAAATTGACTTGACTTGACTTGACCAAGTGCTTCTCACCGCGATCTGTATTCGCAACAATGTATCACCCATCTCACAGGGGCATTGTGACATCATAAGCTGAAGACCTTCAATAAATCCGCACCACAGCGCCTGTATTCGCAACAATGTATCCCCCATCTCACAGGGGCATTGTGACATCATAATCTGAAGACCTTCAATAAATCCGCACCACAGCGCCCCCTATAATTTAGGGGGGGGGGGGGAGAGCTTTAAAACCTCTGTAACTTAAAAAAAATGCGACCGAATTAAATAAAAAACAATTTTGCAGCAGATAACCGCGTGGTGATTAAGGCGGTGCAAAATCGTCGCGCTACGGTTCACCGTTTTGACGAAATCAGAGAAACCGCTGTTACGCGCATATATATATATATATATATAACACAAGATCTGAGTTTTAGTAGTATACTAGAACAAGTGTGCCCGTTCAAAGCGGGCCCGTTGGGCCCGTCCCCACACCCCCCATTCTCTCCTCCCCCAGCCCCACTCTTACTCTCCAAGTGTGCCGTTGGGCCCGTCCTCCTGATCTGTGTATGTCAAGTGACCACTATAACCTTCTTTTTTTTTTTTTTTCCTAATCAGATGTGCAGCACTTTGGTCAACATTGGTTTGTTTTTAAATGTGCTATACAAATATAATGGACTTGACTTGACTTGACTTGACTTGCAATAACAAAACAATCAGTGCTTTTCTGGAAACTTTTCGAAACAATGTAGCCGTCACAAGCTGAAAACTAAATCTGCACCGTAGCGCCCCCCTGAAAAAGGGGGGGGGGGGGGCAGCGCTTTAAAACCTCTGTAACTTAAAAACACGCGACCAAATTAAATGAAAATATCACGGCCGAGCGAGCGCGAGATTGGCGATTGAGGCGGTGCGAAACCGTCACGCTACGGTTCGCCGTTTTGCTGCAATCGCTGTTACGAATATATCAGGCCAAACCACAAAAATATATATATACAAGATCTGAGTTTTAGTAGTATACTAGCACGAGTGTGCCCGTTGGGCCCGTCCTCGTAGGTTTCCATTGTAAACGGGAGGGGAGTGGGGGGTGAGGGAAGGGGGAGGGTGGGGGGAGGAAGGGGGAGGGTGGGGGGAGGGAAGGGGAGGGAGGGAGGAGGGGAGGGAGGGAGGCGGAGGGGAGGGGGGAAGGGGGGATGGGGAGGGAGAGGGGAGGGAGGGGGTAGGAGGAGGGAGGGGGAGGAGGGAGGGGAGGGGAGAGGGAGGAGGTAGGGGGTGAGGGAGGGGAGGGGAGGGGGGGAGGAAGGGGGACCTCCCCTTTTCCCAGTACCCCTCTTTCCCCGTTGGGCCCATCCTCGTAGGTTTCCATTGTAACCGGGAGGAGGGGAGGGAGGGAAGGGGGAGGGAGGGAGGAGGGAGGTGTGGATGGAGGAGGGGAGGGGGAGGGAGGGGGGGAGGGGAGGGGGGAAGGGAGGGGAGGGGGAGGGAGAGGGTAGGGGGGGAGGGGGAGGGAGGGGGGAGGGGAGGGGGGGAAGGGGGGGAGGGAGGGGGACCTCCCCTTTTTCCCAGTACCCCTCTTTCCCCGTTGGGCCGTCCTCGTAGGGTTTCCATTGTAACCGGGAGGAGGGAGGGAGGGAAGGGGGAGGGAGGTGTGGAGAGAGGAGGGGAGGGGGAGGGAGGGGAGGGGAGGGGTGGGGAAGGGGAGGGAGAGGTGTGGGAGGGGGTTAGGGGGGAAGGGGGAGGGAGAGGGAGGGCAGTGGGGAGGGGGAAGGGGGGAGGGGGGAGGGAGAGGGGTAGGGGAGGGGGGAAGGGGGGAGGGAGGGTACCTCCACTTTTCCCAGTACCCCTCTTTCCCCGTTGGGCCCGTCCTCGTAAGGTTTCCATTGTAACCGGAGGAGGGGAGGGAGGGAAGGGGGAGGGAGGGAGGAGGGAGGTGTGGAGGGAGGAGGGAGGGGGAGGGAGGGGGGAGGGGGAAGGGGGGAGGGAGAGGGGAGGGAGGGGGGTAGGGGGGAGGGAGGGAGGGGGGAAGGGGGACCTCCCCTTTTCCCAGTACCCCTCTTTCCCCGTTGGGCCCGTCCCCGTAGGGTTTCCATTGAAACTGGTAGGCGTGGAGGGAGGGGGGAGGGAGGGAGGAGGGGAGGGGGATGGAGGGGGGAGGGGAGGGGGGAAGGGGTGGGAGGGAGGGGGGAAGGGGGGAGTTGGAGGGAGGGGGAGGGAGGGGGGGAGGGGAGGGGGAAGGGGGAGGGAGGGTTGAGGGGGGAAGGGAGACCTCCCCTTTCTTTTTTCGAAACACTTGCCCCGGTGGCCCACGAGCATAGGGGCCCATGCTGATCTGTGTATGTTAAATGACTTGCAATAAAAAACACAACTTTAAAAAACAATCAGTTGCCTTTCGCTACAATGTTGCAACCATCTCACACAAGCATTGTGACGTCACAAGCTGAAGACCTTGAAAAAAAAGGTTAAAAAAAAAGATGCAGACA